>NW_007578061.1:353739-417497 GCF_000690725.1 Stegastes partitus | reverse complement strand
GCATAATCTGGAGGCCATTTATTTTCTACTGTCTATTATGATGGTAGCAAAACTTTCAAAGCAAGACGTAAGTGTATGTGAGAACATCCTTTTTGTAATAAGGGTGAAATAATCTTTTAAATATTCACAGCATCAGTGCCCAGATCAAAAACTCTGGTGTTGACCATTATGAACAACAAAACCCTTCCTTAATGCTAGATTTAATCTTATAATTCCAACTAAGCCATAGCATGAAATTAAACCTGTTCCGAAGTTAAAAGGGACCAAAAGTCTCTTCTGATTATCCATATTGTGTTATCCTTCTTAGGACAAATTGCTGTGGTAATAGCGCAACAGTACACAGACACATGTGTCATCCAATCTAGCTGTGAATGAATCTGAAAGCATAGCCGGGACCCCAGGCACCTATGGTGGTGAAGGTCACACGTCTGAGTGGTTCCTGAAGGACATGGGAAAGTGATCCTGCCTTTAAAAACCCTGATGACAACACATTAGCTGGCGTCCAGGGAGCAGCAGTCGTGGCACACACACACACACACACAACACAACACACACAACACACACACGCACACAGTCACATAGGGGATCCCGTTTCACCATTAAACATGTGATGTGATTTGTGGGAAATCCTCTCAAATTGCACACATGATCCATGTCCTCCTTTGGGCAATATATATCAGAATCAAGACTTTCCACGGGTTAAGATGGCCACAGTAGCCTGCAGCCAGAAAACAACCACGAGTTTGTGCTGCAGACACTTCATTTTGAGCATAGCAGTACTGATTTGTGGTTTGTTGATGGGTTTTGGTGTTTAAACAAGTGTAGAAGTTGCAATTATTGACTGAAATTTTCAGTATTTATGCCAATTAATAATCAGATTCTAATTCCCTGATCCCCTTTTACCAGCCTTGTTTCTTATAGAAAAAACACAACACAATGTGGCCTTGATTGACTGTAGAGGCACATTATTCAGCTACATACTGGCTTGGTAGCACAAACAACATTTCTAATGCATTTTCTTATTCAGCTTTATGAAAGCCAGTCTGTTTGATGACTGCTGCTTGTTTTTTAAGCCTACGCTTTGAGATAAGTGCTGAGCAATTTTGTGAACGAGCTGGTCCCTGTATTCAAAGATAACAGAAGACAAGAGTGAGAGTGAAAGCCAAGAGATTTTTAGCTTTGACAAGGGAGAAATAATAATAATAACAGTGGATGGTTTTGACTGGACGAGTTGCTCAACTGGATAAATTGCAGTCTTTGTTGCGTGGATACATTTGGATAGTGGAATATGTTATTAGGAGACTATAATCAAGTAAGTCCACATAAACAATGACAAAATAGTACAAACACCTCAGAAAATATATTGCTTTTGCACACAGTCCAGAACTGTTGTTAAAAAAAAATCTATTTGAACAGACAAATGTGTTTTAATGAAAAAATTATGAACTGCAGATAATAGAGAGAAGGACTTGAAAGGTGAGCAATGGCAATAAATATTTAATTTACTGTACAATTACTAAATAACAAAAGGGTACGATTTCCCTTCTGCTCTGCAGTCTGCTCATTTTCCATGAGAAATAATGTGCTTTTTTTTTTGTTTTTTAAGTCCTTTATGTGTTTTAGTGCCAGCAGTTGCTGCTCAGATTAATACCTTACAAGGAAAATGTAACCTAAGCTCATAAATTATGATGCACCACTATAGGATAAACTACCCGACAACACTGAGTAATTAGAACCACAATTCAACACAACAAAATTGCGAGAATGCACATAGTGAGCATTTTACATTTTGGAACTTCTTATCCAGAGAGAATTTGAAACCAAATACCTCTTGCTTACTTTGTACTCAAGCAGATTGTGAATGCAGGACTTTTAATGGAATGTGTTTGCATAATTTTTGGCTGGTACACAAGTCAATACTTTTTTTTTTCTACAAGTGTTATGTACTGCTCAGATTTGGAGCTTGCACCACTTACTCTGGAGCATTTTTTGCTACAGTCATTTATGTGTAAAGCGCAAGGAGTAGTCGATGCTAGCTGGCAGCAGAACAGTATCTGTTATATAAATGAATATATGAATGAAATGATACTAGTCTTACCAATAAAAATAAAGGATGTTTGAGATGCAAAACGAATTTCAAAAAGGAAAGCTGGAGCTTGTATGATGTAAAGCAGCACTGCAGCCTGGTCAGTTCACATAAAATGTTGTCAGGATCCGCAGCCAAAATGTCTCCCTGTTATATCTTAACATCAATAAATGATAGAATATATATCATACAATATGAAACACATTACACAAAGTACCAGGAGAAAGACAGCACATCCGCACTCTTGTGCTGCTACCAGATCCTGGATGATTGGCATCACTATCCCTCCTCTGTTGCATCTGTTACGGCTTCCACCTCTTTGATTCTATATGCATATGGACTAAATGACCTCCAACAGGCTCCCAGCACAGCTTCACCTGCCTGCGCCTGTGTAGGTGTGCAGGGCTTTTATCGTCTCCTGAATGTGTTAGACAAATGCAATAAACCACTATTCTGCATTTATAGTTTTATTTCCATAAGTTGTATAACGTTAAAAAAGAAAAAAGAAAATCTTGTAGACTTCCACAAGAGGAAGATAGAACTTTATTTCATGTTATAAAACGGTGACATTTCCCTGTAACTACAGCACGTCTCTGAAGAACTGTACAGGTCTCCAGCTCTCATGTACTATTCATGCTATATATTTTTCTTCACATAATCTCTGCTGGATCAGCCGGCTGCTTGGATTTTCACTCCAGCTACAGTAAGTGCACACGGTAAAACGGCTTGCAATTTGCAGACAAAGTCCTTTGATAGTAAAGGGCCCCTATGGTAACAAGAAGAAATGAAGTTTTAAAAAAAAATAATAATAATTTGAAGACCATAAAAATGTTTCTCTTCTTGCTGAACATATCCAACCAAGCCGAGAGTTCCATGTTTTTTCAAGTGTGTTTCTAGCAAACGATTTTCCTACTGCAAACCTTTGCCTGTTCATCTCCTGGGTCTAAATATAGAGATAGAGAAGAAGGGGAGCGTGAGTGAGAGCGAGAAAGAGAGGCATCTCACACTGGCATTTTGTCAGATCATCTTTTTTTTTTTTTTTTGCCCGGGCTGATTTTTCCAATTATGGCTGACTGACATGTAGAGTAGCAAATAGTGTGGTTGTTGGTGCTCGTTTCACTGTAGACAGCAGTTAATGAGCTTTTTATCATCTATTTATGTGGTTTCTGTGAAGGAGCAGATGAAAGTGAAGATATCGCTGAGAAAATGCGTTCCCAGACACCTCTAATTGTGATGAAATAAAATGCAGTTTTTTTCAAACACCTGCTCTGCTTTCATCACATTGTCTTTTCACTCTTTTTTTTCTTCTTTTTTTGGTCATTTTTAGAACCACTAAAAGCGTATAATCTGTCACTTATATATCTACTGCTTTCAAAAGAATCAAAACGGTACGAGGCTGATTATAGCTGAAACATTCAACTGATTGGACCCCATTTTAAACATTATTAACACTGATATAGGAAATTGCCAAACTGGTCACTGACAGGTTTTGGTTTTATGAAGAATATATATCCAGCAGGTTACATTATGTTTTTTGTCTTTTTTTAATTCTGTAGCATCACAGGTAGTTTTGAAAGGTCTTATATAGCATAAATTTATACTGTTTGTATTGATTAGGTTGACAGTCAGTGTCTTTTCTGATATTCTGAAGAAAAATTGTAAAAATTTCAAGGAACAAAACTGTATAATACATCTTAGGTGTTATTTTTGTAGAGTATTATATACAAAAAATATGTTGCAAGGGTATAGTGTCTGTAGGTAATACTAGTGTTGTACTTACCAAACTGCAGATTAACTGTTTTTTCTTTGTATCTGTCGTCCTGAGAGGCAGGTGACGCAACACGCATTTACGACTGCATCACTTTTCATTGTCAGTTTCGTAGCATGTCAGTGCAGGTGCAGTGGGAAAATTTCAACCCACAAATTCGATTCTTTTTTTCCAACTTTAACCCTTCCTCTCGCTTTGTTTTTGCATCTCTCATCCCGTTTTGCCTGGAATTGCTTTACCAGCAATCCATTCGCCACCCATCAAAACTGAATTGGGGCCACTAATGGACACATTGCACACCTGCATGAATATGATTGGACATTACTCACCAGAAGGTGGAAAAGCAGGTAATGAATGAGCCTCTAATGCTGAAGCATAAATGAAGCAGCTGATTCCAATCATCAGCTAACGCAAGTGCAAACATTATTGCTGCCTTAACTTACGCAAATGCAATTTTCCGAGTGAAAAGATCTGAAAATGACATTTCAATCCATGATAACCGATTTTATACCAGTTAAAGGGAAACACTACAGATGGATTAGGGTAAAAAAAAAAATGTAATTATTACTTATCACTATGAAACCTTTCATTTAACTATGCAAATGAGGTATTATAGAAGTATTACATATTGCGTACATTTCCAGAACAGAAATCTGAACAGTGGACAAAGACAGCTTCACTTTTGGTTTAATTTTCTTGGCACATTAGAGTCAAAGGTTTACACAGATGGCTTTTTAGACTTCTCTCTTTATCACTCCATGAATCTGAAAATAGTGTCAACAGGCCAGCAAAATCCATTTTCATGTTAGAAATAAAATATTCTACAAGTCAGGCTGTGACTTTATGAACAAAGCCCGGAGTAAAATCTTTAGAATATAAATAGGAATAAAACTGGAATGTTTGGTGCATATAAGTACGACTGAAGTGAAGATTTCTGACTCCTGGTATGAGAAAAGAAAAAACTCATTTTGAGGAAATGGCCTTTAAAGATTTGTATTATAATTGAAATCTACAGGCACAAGTAAGTATATAAAAAAAAAACAAAGTCTGTGTGTGGATTTTGAATGTTTCCTCCTCATTACTCTAAAAGAATATGTGTTATGGATGCAAGATATCCCAAAATCTCTCAAAACTGGCATAAAACAAAGTGTAGTGCATCACTTTTAAGTATTTTTAGCCAATAAATTCCAATTAGAGATTAACTGGAATTTATCAGATGAAAAGTTTCCTATACAAAACTCCTTTAACTTTCACATTTTAGATGATTTTTAATAATTGTAAATGGTTTCGCAATATATCGATTAGCCCGAGTGCTCACCTATCGTCCAACAGAGCTGTGAATGACTTGTTGTTGGCAGGCAGCATCTATCACTACATTAGTGGATGCCACACAGGCTGGAGAGGGATCATCCCTCAGAAGGACAGTCCTGTGTGTCCTCTACTCTCCCCTCCTCCATCCCCCCAGCCTCACCCCTCGGGGATCTGCGGGAAGTTAGAGGCTCGAGGTGGGAGGGGTGAGACACACACATCAGGCCTCGATGATTAAGAGTCCAGATCCAGTGACCATGAGTGTCAGCCTCTACAACACAAACACCTTCCAACCGCTCTGGTCTGGTAGAGTGTGAACCCTCCCCACCTGGCTTGGTCAGAGGCGGGGATGGGGGGGAGGCATACGAGCCCGTCATCCCCTACTGATGGATGGGGGACATTACGGCTCTTGGGGACAGGTGCCACCGACGATTAAAGGCCCCAGCCAGTGGCTTGGAAAGAATGGAAGTGGAGAGAGGAGAGAGGAAGGAAAGGGAAACTGTTGCCGCAGAACGAGTAAACACAAACACTGCGGGGAAAAGCAGATGTGAAACGAGTGGCGAGGTGGAGGGGAGGGGAGGGGAGGGGGGCATTGCAGGTAGAGACGAGACAGATGGCAGGAGCGGTTTTTTTTCTCGGCATTTGGATTTTAAGTGTGATACAATACGACTGCCTGCGCACCAAAACAGTGGTCACACAAGCTAACGTGCCTGCTAACAGGTGCAGAAACATTTTGCTTGGTCTCTTACAGGCCTCGTTTATTGACGCAGTCTTTTCTGGGTTTTTTTTTTTTTTTTTTCTTTTCAGTCTGTCTGCCAGAGTCCAGCAGCTGCCCGGCTGCTCTCCTCTGTGCTGTGTAGATGACATTTGTTTCCTAACCCTGTCAGTGAGGTATGGGCACAAGTATTACCTCCCCTGCTTCAGGGGCAATTCACCTGTCTGTCATCGTGACTCCCCCGCCTCCCTGCCTTGTCACAGCATCCTTGTTGTGCCACCTCGTAATTGGTCCACTACCTTGTTTGGGACTCAATCATTTCAAGCATCCACGGCCTCACCTGTGCACCAACAAAAAATTTGGAAGCAACTGCGAGTAGTTTAATTTCTGTCTTCCTCATCAGTGCACATACCTTTAGACCTTACACTTTATCAAATGTGTGGCAAATGAGTACCAAAATTAGAAGAAGATCTCAGGTTGGGTTGCCAATAGAACCCTCTAGTCCCAGTTAATGATCGCAGTGCGAAAACTGAATCCTTGTGAAGAAAAAATGTGATAAAAATGATGTTTCTGCTGCGGCTCGTTTCCATTGTTTTCAATCATGGAGGGATGGAAAGAGGCTGTGTTGAGAGGATGGCATGTGAGTGAAAGACAGAAGATAGAAAGGAGAAAGCAGCAGTCCACTGGGAATGGGCCACTCTTTGTTGATGCCAAGTTCAACAAACTGATCGTGGAATTGAAGCTCTACAAAACCGAGGCGAGGAATAATGGAGCCCGGCTGAGAGAACGGAGCTATACTTTAGGTTTCAACCGCAGGGTGGAATGTACTGCCATCAGCAGATAAAGGAAAAAAAAAAAAAAAGGACAGGAGTTGGGACCAATGTCTATCTCCACAACACCAGTGATTATCGGGAAATTGCCTTGACATTCAGCTATAATTTGCTTTGTAATGACTGGAAATAGCTGGGGATGAGTCCTCCCAGATTGCTATGTTATCAAAAATTGCGCCGGTGAAAAACAACGCTTTCGCATTTGCAAACAGCAGGGGGAAGTACTTCATCAAACCAAACCTTCTTCCTCCTCCTTCTTCCAGTTTCAGCTCTTCTTCTGATCCCTGTTCTTTCTTTTTTTTTCCCCCTCTCCATCTTTTTTTTTTTTTTTTTTTCCCAGCAAGACCCAATCCGTCTGTGTTTACTGTTATAATGTTTAATGTTTGCTCATCTGCTTACCCATAATCCCTCAGCACACATTCCCTCTCCTCCTTGGCCTCTATATTAAGGCTCTGTCGTCATTGACGGATTAACTCCTTTGAACTTCTCAGGGATGGTACAGAGCTAAAACATACTATGAACTATGTCTGACTGTCACATCCACTACAATGTATCGTCGGAGCGCGTGTTTGTGTGCGTGTTCTCAAGGGAATTCTACATCAGAAGTTCTCTAAGATGAAGAAGAAGAAGCTTTGAGCAGGAACTTAAGACGTGTTTACCAGTGAGAACAGCTGTTTCTTAACAAAGTCACACTACTTCCAGCCAACGTTCTGACCTGCTCAACCCACAAACTAAGAAGTCATATTTCTGGATACAACATATGTTCTATGTAACAAACCAAACCCAAGGAGAAGTTTCAGACCACCAACTGTTCTGGTCTTTTAAAGAACTTCCAAACAAAAACACAGCATAAACCAAAAAACTTTATTTATTTTTTTCTCTTTCTTTACGGTTTTTCTCTTAAAACCTATGCATCCCACCTAATTATAATGAAAGTAGCGTTCCTTCTCAGTTATTCCACGTCTGATAGGTTGTCATGTGGGTTTCTGCTTCCTCTTGAAAGTGTCCCTTTATCAGTGAATCCACACAGATACTGTTCTGAGCCTCTTGCCAGCTTATCTCTGTTAGACCGTTAATTAGTACCAAGTGCAGCAATTACACTCAAATATCCTGAGCAACAAAGACACAAAAGACGGCCCCCTACCTACCCCCACCCCGCCGTAGCCTGGTCTTAAAACTAGACCAGCTCCCACAAATGACATGAAGGAGAGAGGAGTGAGGAGAAGGAAATGAGGAAGGGGAGATTTTTTTGAGCAACACAAAGACAGAACTTGGATAAGACTCTGCTGTCGTTTTTAATTGGTTTGTCTCTCCTGAGAGGAGCCCCAAATCTGGAAGGTTTTTAGATGTTGAGCCTTCTCCTGTAAACGCCTGAAAGTTTGCGAGTTTGTGCATATACATACATACATGTACCACCGCATTGGTTGAGCATTTAGTTAACCGCACAGTGAACTCAGCTCAGTCCCTGTTTGCGAGACTGCTGAATAAAACATGTTGGTAACACTTAGCATGAAGGTCATCTCTATAATGCACATTCATAAGATACTATAATGCGTTATAAGACATATATATCATGTATGACAGCCTATAGCAAGGATTATAAAGTTTTATATGCGATGGATCATGTATTAGAAGTTCTCAAAGCAAGTTTTTGAAATGGATTAATATCTTTAACATGTGAGCTTTAAGCAAAGTGACAGCAGCTTGGGAGCAACTGTATGATACTAATGCACAATTCAGAATACTTATAGCTGAAATGCCACCATTGCACTAAACACAGTGGCCGGTGAAACAATACTGGGAAAGTACTGGGCTATCTCCCACTATAGGTCCGACTGTGCAGCAGAAAGTGAAGCAGGGTGCTGCTGTAAGGCAGCGTTTGAGCTCAGCCGACCCGCACTGAGTGCATAAAAGTTCAGATAAAAAGTAACAGTCTCTTTAGAAACACACAGTAAATCACTCCAGTCGCCACTTTAGGGCTTTTTTTTTTCCACTGGTGAGAAAAGGTTGCAGATATGTGCCCAGCTTTCAACAATTAAGAGCAGCATACTTCCTAATTTAATCCAGGAGAGGAGCAACAACATGTCTCAAACTAGAGGCTCCTAAACTTACTCTAGCAGCTGAAACATGAAACTGCAATGTCAAGTGCACATATGCATAACAACAAGTGAATAAAGGCACATGCTACTTTGTTCATCTATAAAAGCATTACATTGCCCTATGAGTGCTAAACCGATAATACACCACATCAACTAGTTACAATACTTTAGATAGAAATTGCCACACGTGATTTTAAACATTTATACAGTTTTATGAAGCCATATAACGTCATTCTAAGGGCTTAAATAAATGTGTTTATAATGCATCATCGACAGTTGCCAACAATTTAAAGGCTCTTGGTCCTAAAATGTCATGATCCAGTAACATTGTGAGTTTGGAGCCCAGTCTTGTTCCCAACCAACTTGTCACATACGGCTGGTTTGTCAGGACCCCATCATTTTCCATGGTGCACTATAGTGCAATAGACCAGTAAAAATATGTGAAAGTAAGAAATGGATGGATGGATGGATGGATGGATGGATGGATGGGTGGATGGATGGATGTATGGATGGATGGATGGATGGATGTATGGATGGATGGGTGGGTGGATGGATGGATGGATGGGTGGATGGATGGATGTATGGATGTATGGCTAGATGGATGGATGGATGGATGGATGGATGGATGGATGGAGTTCAAAACCAAATGTAACTCCTTTGCTAGCAAAAAAAAAGTTTGCTTTGCAACATGGCTAATGTTGTGAAAAGGTATATTTCAATCAAAACCATATCTTTCTTTTAAAAAAACTGTGTGAAACCTCTTATATGTCTACCAGCATTGAAGATTCAGGCAGATGCTACCAAAGGACTTTAGAAGAGAGTCTTTTTTTGGAAGTGTTATACTTTTGCTCCCTTTGTTGCATTAGTGATCACACACAGTGTAGTATTTTGGGTCAGTACACACCAGTCAAATTAGCCTTACTCACAAACTGCAGGAGAGTGGAGCATTTGGTTTAACCTAGTTTACTTTTTCCCTCAGAGAGGTGGAAATTTGTTATTGTCACGTCTCAGTTTTTATGTCTAGTAAGTGATGAAATTAGATAAGGGCAATATTAACTCTACATCCTGTGGTCAAATACTGAAAAAGTGCTCCATGTAAATTAGTTGTGTGATTTAAAAAGATGTGAGTGCTCAGCTCAGGAAAAAAATACTTTAAAAACTCACCATTTCAGATCTCAAAAAGTTTTCTTGTTGCTGTCAGAAGTAGTTTACAGAAAAGCGGTGGACAGACCTAATTATGTAACTCACTGTGAAGCATCTATTAACTTTCAGTGTCCACTAGCTGCAAAGGAGGTTGCATGCTTGTAGCTGTTTGTATTGCTTCTAAATATGGTCTGCAGATGCTTCACTTGGAGAGGACATAAAAATGCTACAGTACATGATCAGACAACAGAAAGAACTTTTTAGCAACATAATGCATTTAGAAATGAAAAGGCCAGGGCATCTCCAAACTTTAGATGGGGATGTAGGGAACTAATTTCAATTCCTGAAAGCTAAGTGGGGCTGCTTTTAGGAGTAGTGATTCAGGATCAAATCTGGGTTACAATTAGAGAACTAAGGTTTGGAGATTGGCTGTCGTCAATTAAGATGATCACAATAGGACACGCAGACTGTAAGGACCGCGCTCTGCTGCGTCTGTCAGTATCTGAAAGGCCTCAGGTGCTACCTTGTTCTCCCCACATGCGCAATTGGTTGCTCTGTGAACAGCTGACTAGACAGCAACCAGGAAACTGGCAACCATCTGGCGCCACTGGGGATCCAGGTAGCCCCCCCTATAGCATTCATCACGAACAGGCAAACTCAAGGGGGAAAGCAGGAGCACAAATTAGGATGTAGCACAGAATCTTAAAAGGTTCTCGCACTGTTTGAGAACCACATTTAATTCTTGAGGGACTTGGCAATCTACATCAAACAACATCTGTGACAGTGCAGCGTGTGGAGGGTATGTCGGCTAGCGATACATTAAACAGGCAGTCGTGAAAAACTTTTTAACTTCATATTGTACGCGCTGAAGTACAGCAAACATCTGGCTTCTTATAGCGCCATTTAAAATCTTGGAATAATAAGAGTACAATAGTGTCTTTCCCAATTACCCATGTTTGCCTCTGGGAATGTTTTTTTTTTTTCTAATATTATCACTGCTGCTGTGTGTACCAACACCAGTAAAGCCCTGAGTGCTGGACCTCCTCCTTCCAGCCTGCAGAGATGAGAAAAGGCTGCAGTGTGAAGAGAACTGTTAAGAAGCCTGGAGTTGTATAAGGCTGTGCTAAACTTATAAAGGTGGTGCAAGGTCAGTGCACTGCCACGACTATCTGATACTGAGAAAATGATGACAAATAGAATTTTTCTCAGTAATGGCAGAGTGAAAAAAAAAAAAATGTCAAGACTCACTTGTCACATCACATCAGTTGTTTCTTTGTGTTTGTTTGAGGAGATTAATTAGAGCGCTCCTTTAGCATCCCGACAGTGATTGTCATTATAACCATTTCAAATATGGGTTGATTGCTGCCCCATAGACATCTGTATGCAGAAACACCTGTTTGTTGTAGTTTTGTGGCAGAACACATGACAAGACTTTAATATCAGCAGTGACAAATATTAAATTAGTGGCTGCCATTCACTTGCAAAAATATTATAGACTCTGTACCAGTAATTGCTGCCTTTCAGCCAATAAACAGACAGTTTTAGAAAATGTTTTTCAAACTGAATGTCTATCATTGCAGTAATAACATTAAAAAGTCATATCTGGAAAACGTACTTCTCCTCATCCGTCTGTTTCTGTTCACATCTTCAATCTTTCTTTCATTATTTTATTGCTTTGCTTTTATTTTTTAGCTTTTTGAAGAGTTTCAATGCTTAGTGCCAAGTGCAGTGGTAAAAAATAAAATAAAAAATCTCTCTTTGGACAGAGAGTGGAAATACTAACAATCACTTGGCAGAATGAAATTTTTACATTTCAGCTGAATGCACAGTCAGCAGAAGGGTAAGAGTGAACGTGTGATGCTTTCACGAGCTGCAGGGACCTCCAAGACGTTGACGCTGCAGTGATGAGCAGCACCTCTACTCCCAGGGTTATCAAAGTTGCAGCATCTTTTTTGGAACAGAGCAGGTTTGCTTTTTAGCCTTGTTTCGTGGAAAAAAAATAAAAAATGCATTCCTGCAAAACTAAACTGCATTCTCAGTTATGTTTGAGGAAAAAATAGTTTCTTCTGGATTGCATTTTTATCAGTCATATATTAGATGGGGTGGGACTTGTTACTTAAAACAGAGATGAACCTTCAGGAATGTTGTGAAATGTTTTGCTATTTTTCTAAACTAAAAGTGAAATTGGAACTGAAGTCTAAGAACTCCTGGATTAAAGTCTTGTTCCACACTGAAGCCTCCACCTTCCCTCCATCCCTTTAACACGGATGATGTGGATCTTTCAAACATGAAGCGTTTCCTACGTCATACGGAGAGATTCCTCCAAACAGAGGTATGGTTGTGGCTTTAAAAGAGAAACTGCAAAACTGTTGTTGCCCAGCTAACAAATGCACACAGTGAAACATTTTACATAAAAAAAGAATGTAAAGCTAATAGAATCTTCCCACAGCACTACTAACAGCAGTCTAACCTGCTCATTTCCTCTCATAAATATGTTTCGCAACAGAAAGCCAGTGATTTAATTCATCTCCCCTGTCTGGTATGTTTCCTTAATGACTGTAATTATGACCTTTTGTGGATCCTACAGCTCTACCTCTTCCCACACAGCACTGTCCCTCCTCTTGTCTACACATTAATTTGCTCTTATGTGAATCAAACATTATTACACCTGAAGGTCACACCATTATCCCCCGTATTCACAGTCCAAATATTCATATGTCGTGCGGCAAATTCTTCCAACTGTGAAAGCAAGAGAGAGTGCCATTTTTGCCACTGATGAAACCCAAATGCTTGGAACCAGGCACAGATATCCAAGACAGAGGTAAAAGCTCACATCTCTAAAATGCTGTAGGTTAAAGATTGAAAATAGATCTTCACAGCAGTGGCGGTGAGAGATACCCACTGTATTTCGGGGAATGTTGCGGCTAGGGAGGCACGCAAGCAAAGAGAGAGGGCTGTGAGAAAAGGAACAAGAGTGTCACATCCATTTGTAACTCCCGCTGTGATGTCAGGATGCTGGCGGGGGCTCACCAACTGTGCACAGTGACATTGATGGATGCAGGTGAGCGCGCCGACTTTCTTCCCAAATACTCATCTTTGAAGATCTGTCTGTTTGTTGTTCCTTTATAAACCCATAGCTGAAAGTTGGGAGACAGCAAAAGATGAGAAATCGGGCTTGCAGGATAAATGAGGGTGACAAAGATAAGAATAAAGGTGAGAGTGGAGTGAGGAATAAAAGCCTTTCAGAGAAGCGGTGAAAGGAGAGGAGATGGAGTAGCGTGACCAGTCCTGGGTGAAGTCAGACAGATAAAGAGAGTACATTATTAAGTTTGTGCTTCCTTCTGCCTGGACTTGAACTTTTTCCCTCAATTCTGTTTAAATATTAAAGGGTTGTAATTAAAAGGTGACGGAGAGGGACGCCACAGGGGGCTGTGGCTGTATTGACCGAGGAGTGACAAAGCATACACTACCACTTGCATACTGCATCAAATAGGAGGAGGAGGAGGAGGAGGGCTCTGGGATCTCGAGGCAAATACGTCTGGATGTTGAGATGTTTTCATCTGTTTACGTCCCAGCAAGAGCCGCGCCAGCCTCCTGGGAAGCAGTGACAAATTTGAGGCAAGAGCCCACCACGGCAGATATGTATTTCTGAGTGTTTATGTATTGCTTAATTTGTTTCTCTCTTCCACATGGGATTGAGCTCTCGCTGAGAGATGACTGGCAGACAAGAAGAGGGAAGAAAAAGTCAGCACTTTACAGTAGCATGTAGAGCGGCGGCAATCCCCCACTGCCTGCCCAGACACAATTGTGCTTCGGATGCACGCGGGGAAATCATTCACCGTGTTTGGCCCTCTGTATGTTGTCTGAATGCCGAAGCTGTTTGTCACTGTCTTTGAAGTGTGTCAGCCTCGAATGCACACATTACCGCCGCACAAGCCGAACGCACGACACTTCTCCCTCGATGCAAGCCACGAAAGCAGATGGCAAAAGGGTCAGGGGTCGACATACTTATCCTTCTCTAAACAAGAGGAGTAATTACTGACACGGTAATTTGTTATTGAACGATCTGGCGACACCAGTGAACAAAAGAAGCAACTGTACCTTGAAATGCTCTTTGGTAGGACGCCTGCTCGCCCTCTTTTTTCCTCATGTCAAAGCTGTGAGTTGTGAAGTTGGGAAACAGGCGTGGATATTGTATTGAATCCTTACCTTCATTAATCATACATGCCTTTGAGTAAATTCACAGCTCAACAGATTTAATAAGAGACATGCTGGTAGGCCCAGGCAGTCTATGTGCTTCATATATACCAGTGTAAGAGAGATCATTATGGAAATTCTCAGAGGGAGGTGAACTTTAATAACTGCTCAAAATAAATCAAGAGGCGATATGAAAATTGACAGGCGTTTCTCCCCCTCCAGACTTCAGGTAGAGTGTGGAATTGAAACAACACTAAGCGTCAGAACCTCTCAAGTAATATTGCTTCTTGAGAGAGATTCTGATTATGCAGGTTAGAATATTATGTGCCACTGCTTTGGGTAATCATGTAGTGCTGCAGCCGTGCTACTATTGCAATAAATCACAGTTTATGATAATGACTCAGGAGGAAATCACTGACACCTAGGCATCCGGAACACAATGTGCGATGTTCATGCATATTCAGCGCCAACACCTCAGTTTGTTCCACACTTTGCTTATAAGAGAATTCCAGCGCAACATATGTGATTATGTGAGAAGATATAAATCTGAGGCAAATGACAAGACACAGATGACCTTTCCTAACAAATCCAAGATGACCTTAGCGTGTGAATGCAAATGTGAGAAATGACTGATAGTTTCAAAGGGCAGTTTTAGCCACAGAGTATCTTAGTCTGCAGGATTTCACGGATACATGTTCAGGTGCGTGCCTAGGGTGCCTATTAACATATATTACAAAGATAATGACTCTCTTACATGAAAAATGTTAGACTTTTTTTCAACACCACATGAGAGTTTCAAATATAAAGAGGTAGTTATTTTACTTGCAACTAGTGTTAAAGGTTCACATCTGCCTTTAATTGCAGTAGTTTGAGTCCAAAGACATGCAAAAGTGTTTCTATAATTACTCTGAGAGTAATGACCCTTATTTAACCATGGCCATATCTTTACTGCTATGTTGATCAAACTATTTAATTTGGTCAGCCTAATTGTCTAAATCCATCTCTAACAATGTGACCAGGGCAGACACAATTATGTTCCCAGGTGGCGCACATACATCCTACAGCTGGGCACTTGAAGGCAGATCAATTATACACTCAGTTGTACTTTACTGGTCACTAAGGGGCTGCAAGGTGGCTCGGTGGTTAGCACTGTTGCCTCGCAGCAAGAAGGTCGCTGGTTTGTGTCCTGGTGAGGACACCCAGGAGTCATTCTGCATGGAGTTTGCATGTTTTTGCATTTTCTCTGGCTTCCTCCCACACAGTCCAAAAACATGTTGAGGTTAATTGGTGATTCTAAATTGTCTGTAGGTGTGAATATGAGTGTACTTGGTTGTCTGTCTCTAAGTGTAGCCCTGTGATAGACTGGTGACCTGTCTAGGGTGTCCCCTGCCTTTGCAGTCAGCTGGGATAGACTCCAGCCCCCCGTGACCCTAATGAGGTGTATAGATGATGGATGGATGGTCACTATGGTTGCTTCATTGCTGTAGTTGAAACATCCATCCATTATCTATAGACCGCTTAATACTCACAAGGGTCGCGGGGAGGCTGGAGTCTATCTCAGCCGACTTAGGGCAAAGGCAGGAGACACCCTGGACAGGTCACCAGTCTATCGCAGGGCTACACTTAGAGACAGACAACCAAGCACACTCACATTCACACCTACAGACAATTTAGAATCACCAATTAACCTCAACATGTTTTTGGACTGTGTGGGAGGAAGCCGGAGAACCCGGAGAGAACCCACGCTGCACGGGGAGAACATGCAAACTCCACGCAGAAAGATTCCGGTGCCCACCGGGAAGCGAACTGGCAACCTTCTTGCTGCGAGGCAACAGTGCTACCAACTGCGCCACCCTGCAGCCCTGTAGTTGAAACAAGTTATATTAAAACATTAAAAAGGCATGAAAAGAACTACATTTGTATAGATAATATCAGGTGTCATACAAGGTGAGTCATAAAATTTTCAGGACTGGTGTCACAGACGATATATTTCAAATACAAACTACAAGTTTTCCCCTTCAAAGTATTCCTTCTGGAGTCACTTTCCCAGCCTTCTCTGCCACACCGCCATGCACTCCTGGAAGGATTCTTCCGGGATCCTCCACAGCTCCATCATCACAGCCATCTTGATGTTGTCCACGTCCCCTTGATGACCCCCTTGAGCTTGGGGAAGAGGAAAAAAATCCCACGGAGCCAGGTGGGGTTAGTAGGGAGGTTGCTCCAGCACGGCGATGTTCTCCTCAGCTGGGAACTGTGGGATGCTCAGGGCATTGTGAGCAGGCGTGTTGTCGTGGTGAAGCAGCTACGACTTGTCCTGACACAACTCTTGCCTCTTCTCACGCGCTGAATGAAGCAAACGGCGCTGGATCTCTTTGTAGACATGCTGGATGATTGTCTGAAGGGGAAAACTCATAGTTTGGGTCTGAAATATATCTCTTCTGTGACACCAGTCCCCAAACTTTTCTGACACACCTCGTATATGTGCAAGTTATTCTCATTCCCGGAGTGTCAAATGCTGCTATTTTTGTGAATCTAGGAGGTATCCAGTGGCACCCGAGTCAATATTTGACCCTGATAGACATGTTGAATGATAGGAGTTGCAGAAGTATGACCCAAGACACTAAAGTTTGGGTCCTGTGTCAGAGGATAACTGTTTTTTACTTAGCTTTGTTTAATTCTGTGACTAAAATCTCATTTTTGTTTGCTGTTTACCTTTGTTTTCACTTGCTGTTTAAGTTTAGCCACGAAAACTACTGACACAGTTTTAGGGTGAAGGTATGGGTCAAAATACACCCTTTTACCACATTAAACATGTGACAGGGTAAACTTGATGCTACCTGAAAAAGAGAAGGAGCAGCAGCCTCGACACCAGCGGAGAACGCCTGACGTCTCTTTTTGATGTGCATTTAGTTTTATTTATTCATGATGCGATGGCAACATTTTCGATTTTAATTAAGATGTGTCATTGTTTGTTTTAGAAAATGTAGACTTAGCTTTCATAATCACCAGAATTGTTTGTATTACACAGGGAATGGTGCTCATGAGTCTTCATAAATATTCCCTAGTGTCATACAATTGTATACATGTCAGAAAAACATGACATTATTACATTTTAGAAACTAAGAATGCATCATTTGTAAGCACTGTGCATTGAAAAATTGATTCTAAAGGGTACCCAGTGCCTTCAAATGTGCCACCAAATGTGTGACAAGTTGGGAGTCAGTCTCTTTCTGACAATTACACATACCATCCATTTAAAGGTGCGTGATGCTGCAGGGAATTTACACAAACTACGATTGGAAATTCATCATTATGAAGGCCTGAGGAGAAGCATTTTCTAAACAGAGTAACTTCGGGGGAAGAAGATCTGATGCTACAGTGCTGTTTGTAAGCGTGGAGCAGTGTTCAAACACCAGTTCAGCTTGTTAGTGATGCCCCCCGTCAGGATGCTCTCCACAGCACCAGAGCAGGAGGCCTTTAGAACCCTGGGAGACACTCGAAGAGAATTTCCCAAACTGTCTGAAGTGGTAGAGACATCCCCTCAAATTTCACACAAAAGAAATCTGTGTGCGTGAGAGACCCCTCTCTGTCTGTGAAGTTCTTTCTCGCTCGCACCGTTTCTCTCAGTAATCCAAAAACACATAATATTGAAAACCAACTTTGATGCATTAATTCTGGCTGCAGCCTTACTTTAAACTGAAGTGGCTACTTAGCCTTTTCACAAAACTTGAGAACATGTTTAATTTGTACCTTTCAGAGTTCATACTGACCTTACAACATTTTTAGAATTTGAGGGTTGTATTTAGTTTGAAGCAGTGCCGATACAAAGGAGATTAATTGCAGCGACATGAAAACTCTGAGAAATATTGTAGATCACTTGCAGGCAACCTTTTCGAGTGTATGTGCCGTAATATTTATATATTTTTATTAAAATATTAGCACAAATAACTGGTCTGCTGCTCTTTTTTTTTTTCTTCTTTTTTTGGCTTTAACATAGACTACTACTGAGATTAACTGGCAATTGCATTTCCTTTTTTATATATATATATATACCTTAATGTTTATGAGATGTACTTTCTGAAGCAGAATTATTTTTTTACATCAGTTTTGGCATATTTTGCAATTTGTCTTGACACATTTGGAGTATTTGTCGTGTATTTACACCAGCGAAACCACCTGCAGAGGCTGAATCAGAAAAATACTGGAAGAATAGTAAAGAGGTGGCAACATCAGTGAGATTGGTAAATCAAGCTGCTTTCTGCAGCAGCGCATAAACAAACCACTCAACTGAAGGCCACATGCTTTTTTTTTTTTTTTTTCACCTGCTGCGTTCCATCCTTAATCATGGATAGAATATAATGCAGGTAATAGGGCTCCTGTGATTTTGTTTGTGTGTGTGTGAGTGTGTGGTCTGTTTCCTTGTACTTATCCTCCCCCAAACTCACCTCATTACAAACTGGCAAAAAAAAAATAAAAAAAATGACGGCAAGGAGAAAATATGATAAAGGTCAGAATGAAGACTCAAAATAGCTTCGCTCATATCAGAGTCATCTTTACTTTCATCATATACTTGTTACAAACTATTGATTTCCTTTTTGGCGCTCTTCTGAAAGACTGCGGTAATTCAATCAATCACATCACATAGTGTCATTGAAGCATCACTTATAAAATAAGTCTTTATTCCTCCCTCTCCAACAAGAATGTACAGTTGATAAAAAAGCTTCCTGACCTGTCATGCTCGCTTATCATCACAGACTTACAATAGGGTTTAAAAAGGAAAGGAAATATAGTTTTAGTCTTGTGACTGCTGAGCCCTCTGGGGATTTGATGGAAGAGCTGACAAGCAGTGACAAACTTCCAGGACTGTCCCTGAAGGTGCTTGGGTGGGCATTAAGCAGGCAGACTGATGGACCCTATTTTAGTCTCGGGGAACTGATAAGACGGGGATTCTGAATCACACATTTACAGTCACGGTTATTAAAAAGCAGGGTCACTTCACTCACTCGAGCTCTTCAGATGGAGATGGGGCGCTTGAAGAAAAGGAATGAATTAAGAATGGCCTGCCTTTGTCTCTGTCGGACTACAATTTCAAGGACTTTTACCGCCGATCCCTTTCAAGAAACAGACTCTTAATAGAATCTGTTGTGCCTTCATGCTGCTGTGAACTTACACGCTCGTGTTGTAAGTGTTTAACATTCTAAAGAGGCAGAGAGTCTTGATTTACTGCGGCAATTATGCTCTTTTATTATTACTTACAATTGCCTCGTCTTTGTACTTTGCAAAATATGGTTGCTATAAAATAACAAAGCAAGTTTCAATGCAGTATCTCAAAGGATGGGAAGCTTGTACTTCAGAACTTCAAATATAATTGAAATAGCAGAGCAAAAAAAAAAAAGGATGAAAAAATGGTGTTCTGTGTTTGTCTCTTCTATTCTGGAAGACTTATTTGGAAGAATTACATATTCTGATCCCACAACCCTCGAGTCTATTTGTTTCTGTTTGCAGAAACTCTTGACATTTGGAAAAACAATTGTGCTCATTTTAGCAAGAAATATTTCACAATTAGTCGAACTAATTAATGCATTTTCCCTAAAAAGAACGCTTAGTGTCTCTGCAGCCTAAATTATTCCCATGCAGAAAATCTGGGCTTTTGTATAGCCTTGTGTGATGCCACAGTGGTTTTTGTGTCAGCCATGAAACAGAAATGAAAAAGTCATTACTTAAACCAGCACGTCACTTTTTTGTATGATATATTGTGGCTTTATTTTGCTCACAGAATGAACGGGATAAAAGGTTTATGAAGTTGGCTCAAAAACTGTTGGATAGCACATCTTGTTTTATTATGTGACAAGTTATTCTATCCATAGACCCATTCAAGTCGCTCTGTTAAATCAAGAGACTCAGAAGTATTTCAGGAACTATTTGTTATGTGTTCCTGTTTGTAATGAAAGTCAGATCAGCAGTGCATTTTCTACACTGAGTGTAAAGGGAGCTGATATATTCCAAGACAGCCATTAACTTGGAGAGCAGGATCACATGCACTACATGGGGTGTTTGCATGAGAAGCGTCCACACAGGTGCAGTCCATTGACGTCAGAATTTTTATGGCTATGAGAATACAGACAGTCTGTTCTAGTTCCTTTAAATGATATTGCTGAAGACTGAAAACAGCGTGACAACAAGGCTTGCTGCAAATGTCAAGCTATTTAAATTGTCTAATGTATAAATTGTATGTAAAAGACAGCGAGAGCAACCATGATGTCCACCATTGGTTTGCAGAGTACCAATTTGAAGACTTGAGTTTGGCATTTTGCAGTTGCCATCTTAGTCTTTTGAGACTGGACATGGTGAGCAAGGGCTGGATCTGACTGGACGCATCACACATTGATTCAGTAGCAACCTGCCAATCGCAAGGTAGCCCCGCCTTCAAACAAATCCTGCTTTATTGCCTATTTAACTCTAAATTGTGACAGGAATTTACAAAATTAATATTATGTTGCATTTAGAAAATCTTGAAAGTAGCATTTGAGACTATAAACTCATTAGGAAAATGCTTTCTGAGGTCCCCTGCTGGCCGTTAGAAAGAACTTTTAGGCATTTTTCATGTTGCCTTCCCTTTTCAAACCTAGAGGTTGCATCCACCTTTTATACACAGTTTATGGTCCAACATGCTTCTAACTTAAATCAAAAATCATCATTTGCTTCTTATTTATTTTATTTCTCACCTGATTCACTTAAAGACAAAGTTTTTTACCTTGTTGACATGGCAAGTTTGTGTTTTCTTTTTTTTTATATGTGCCTGGAGACATAAACCAAATAAGAAGCAAATACAATGGGACAGTATTTCCACTTTAAAATTACAGCGTACCAATAACAGTTTCAAAAACATGGAGCCCAGGTTTCATATTTAACAAACTTAAGCAGTCAGTCCACGTAACTTGCAGGGCGAGACTTTCCGTATTCTTCTTCTTCTAAAGAATCATTTTTCAGCTCGTACATGTATGGCTGAATTACTTCCTCATTTCAAATTGTCATTGTGTAGCACAGTTTTTACAGTATCTGGGCAGAACTGTATGTGATGTGGTGAGCTCAGGCTGCCTTTGGGTGGGAAGGAGTGAGTGGAGAGAGAGAGAGAGGCAGGGAGTAGATCTGCTTATTCTAGAGGAAACAACGGTGTGGAGTTACATCAGAGCTATTTTTGAGTGAGGGATTATTTTCATTGAGAAAAAAAATGTCTAAAGATGTAGCTTTGATACACAGAAACAAGATTTTAGTTAATTCAATGACTGAAAAGGAACTGTAAGATAAATATCCCTATATTTAGACAAAAGATATGTATGAAGAACAGATGGAGTATTTACTGAAACAGACAACAACATCTGAATGTCACATTTTTTAGTTTAGAAAACTGTGATGGGCAGTTTGTTGTTGCTGCTTTTATCTTATGATGACCACACATTCATTCACTTGTTTAAACATTTTCATCTTCACTGTTTCCTGAAGCACCATATGCTGAATGCTGTATAAAGTTAGACCGAGCCGAGAAGCAATAATAAAATGTTGACCAGTATAAACAAAACTGTGGTCATAATGTGGTTATTAATATAAAACTTAAGGTCAGCAGCCACCTATGCAGAGCTGGAAAGTGGCTGCCACATTTCTCAGAGGCCCAGAAAGTACATAATAATTTTCTCAGCTCATCCATGAGCAACCAGCTACAAGAAGAATCGAGAGTTTATGAGATACAAGAGAGAGAAAAAAAAAATATTAAGGAAAAACACAAAGGTGCATTACAGTTATTACTGCATAACATTGTAAGCCCAAACTAAATTACTCACCACATAGAGCATTGCATCACTGTCTGCTCCTTTGGGCTCAATAAAAAATAATAACAGTAAACTTTTGACTTTTTATCTCCTTCCTTAGTTTATTTCAATGAGCCAGATCATGACCTTGATGCTGCTTTTTTACATCAGAAATCAATGTGGGTGGCGGCACTCAACCTGACTACCATGCCTCATTCTCTTAAATCTAATAGTTCCCCGAACACTCTATATTTATTTGTGCAAGCACATACCAGGGGTGCCCAAGGTCAAAGAAAGTATCATCTTGCTGATGCAAGAAATCCCCCCTCTGATAACGGCAAATACCAAAGCTGGAGAGGCCACAGACATCAACCACAACAACACAGAGGGAGAAACCTCAGTGAACTTTCCCCACACTGAACCAGCCAGTGATTGATTTTCTACACAGATCTCTAAACGGGTGTTACTCTCCTATCTGTAACAGTAATGAATTTCATTATAAGGCCGTGGAACAGAGAGAGCGAGATGGAGATGCTGGCCAATGTCAGGGGATAGAGAGAGAGAGAGAGAGAGAGAAAAGAAGAGAGAACAGAAAGACAGAGGGAGAGAAAGGCGAGGCTGTCATTCAGGGTTCTGTCTGTCAATACTGACAGCGCATCTCCCCTCTGGCCAGATACTGAAATAACAGCCAACTGCAGAGCAATTATAAACGCTGCCTACTGCTTTTAAACAACCTACATAATTCCTCAGCATTCGTCAGCGTCTTCGTCTCGTGGAAGTGTGCATTGTAACATACATGTAAATATAGACGTATGAGTTTCCACCCCACTTCCTCCTCCAGCGTGTTGTAACCCTCGTGCCCGGTAACCACGGTGACCAAAGACGTCCTGAGGCTGGGGATGTATCCAGGCCGCACTGAGTCAGGATGCATGATTGGATGACTCATTGCCTTCTTGGGGCTAAAAAAGCCCTTTCATCATTATCTCTCACTCCCTCTAATTCTCTGTCTTTCTCCCCACCCACCCACTCTCTTCTCATTTTGCACTTATCTGCACTTCAGCGTTTCCCAGGTAAATAAAAGCCATTTGGTTTTCTCCCAGACCCCAGGGGAAAGTGTTGTCGTCTGACACCACAGAGAGGTGTCGGGGCATTCTGTTGACTTGCCAGTTGCCTTATTTTCATATCTGCTCTACCCTTCTGTTTGGTTGCTAAGGAAGTGAATTGCAGCTCTATCATTTTGTGGTCATTAGTATTCATGGAGGGCCAGGTCAGGTACCCCAGGAGTGATTGGCGCTCATGAATAAGCCAATATGCCATGAGAGACTTTGCAGAAAAATTGTTACTCCATTTTTGTTCAAGATTTCAATCTCAAGTGGACAGTCGCCACGGCGTATGGCTTGTAATACTCGGAAGTTATTAAAAAGGTTACACTGGTTATTTATTTAGTCTTTATCATTATGGAAATCAATTGTCAGATTTTCACTGCAGGACCAGCCGTTCCTAGCAAGAGCTCTGTCATTATTTATGCGCCTCCATTTCCTCCAGAACAAAATTGATTTGACTCCATTTTCATTGTGTTGCCCCCAGAAATGATTTCCCAGTTGGGACGTAATGTCATCCAAAAATATTAGGTTAACACTTAACACAGACTAGAGGAATTTTATTTTGAAATATCTGCTTGATGAATTGGCGCAGTGGCCCATGAGTAAATCAAATATTGTCCTACTAAATGAGTGCTGTACAAAATTATATAAATTAGATAACAAATCTAATAAAACAAGTTAATGTAAATGCTTGTCACTTATATTTTAGGTCATAAAGAGAAAAATATTCTGAAGCTCGTTTCGTCGAGTGTCTTTCCTCTATGCGTCTACTTCCTGCTGCTATATCATATTTTACAGATTCTTTTTAATCAGTCAGTACGATCAGGGATTTAAAGGGCACAGACGCCAGACCTCAACATCATCGATTCAGTCTGAGACTAATCCGTTGATTAAAACAGCACTAAATATTTTGCCCACCAATATGTTTATGATACCTATGTGCCCACAATTACACACTCATGCACTATGTCTGGGGGGGGGGAACAAAAAACAAAAAAAACATACATTTGATTTTCAGGGAGTAAGTTTTCCTGTTGAATTGAAAATAAATGAGTGACTAATAAGCCTTTCTTATTCTGACAAGGTGTTGGACAGGTGAAGGCACTGAATGTGAGTAAATTCACACTAATAGTCAGTGTGTTTTGAAAAGCATCTGTACTGCATTGCTGGATCATATCATCCACACTAGAACCCCAGAATTGGGTAGTAATGATTAGATGTATATAAAGATGGATGAATCCTCAGTGATGACACCGATAGATTTTCTTTGAATCTCAGTGTGGTCTGCTTCAGTCATTGCTACTTCAGCAGTGACAGACTGCATGGCAAATTCAAAAAAAAGTGCAAAGAAGTGGTGCATGCGTGGAGCTGAGGTGGGCCATGCAAACGTTACTGGACCTTGGACTGTCCTGTGACAGCAATCATTTGTCTCTCAAAGAGGTCACACCAATAATGATGCACAATTTAATACCTTTATGCAATTTAAATGTGCAAGTTATACAAAAATTCACCCCCATACGGTTATAACGAACGGGGAAATTATCAATTGAGACCACAACCGTTTTCCTACCAGGCTGTAAATATGTTTATTTTTTCAGTCAATATAAGCAATTTATCCTGGAGATTGATGGGGATTAACTTGCTTTGGGAACCAGCCTCAAGTGGCCATTTAAGAAACTACAGTGTGTTGCACTTCTGCCTTCATTTTATAGCCCGAGAGGCTGCTGCTTTGGAGCAATATTGGATTTGTTATCATAAGCAAATGGTGAATATTTTATAAACAAAAAAAGAATGAAATTTCTTGCAAGATATTTTTTTTCTTCACAGCATTTTAAGATTTGCTATGGCCCAGGATAAACTGGGTATAATAAAAACACAGGGTGAACATATGTCCATCGTCTTTTATGTATGAAAGCCATATTACTCTCAGGCTGTGTGAGGAAACTACTTCAAATTCTGCTGTTGGTCAGTGGCTCATGTTCCCTCCTCAACCATAACAAATCCCATCCCTTTGTCCTACTGTTTTTAATCCATCTACTTCACTGCCATCACTATCTCCTGTTCTCACTTAGTCTCTAATCCCTTCACTCTGCCCTCTCTTTTAGCTTTTCAAGAGTACATTCCATTTCTCTTTTTATTCTGTCCTTGTTATTTTTGTCTGGTCTTTTGACCTTCTGTTCTGCATTGCTCTTCTCTTTTTCTTTTTCTCCCACCCTCATTTCCTTTCTCTCGAACCATAATTCCTTACAATGCACTTTGTTTCATTGTGTCAGTGTTTCATCTCTTTATTACTCCTTTCCCCTTGCTCTCTTATTCATTACTCCTCCATTGTTGCTGCCCTGCGACCAGGCGCTTCTCCTCCCTTTATCCAACGGCTCCTTGTGTCCGCTTATGTCATGACCTTTCCTCCTTCCACCGCAGGCTGCTGCGCCGGCCTGACTATTAGTTATATGCTTATATATACTGTACATGCATAATACTGTACTGCACACCTCCTTATCTCTGCCCGTCAGCCAATATAGGTTTAATTCCCTGCTTTAATTTCATCCTAACCTGTATATTTCCAAAAAGCATGACACCGCAAACACTCGCTCGTCCTCTCAGATATAACAACACAAACAAACACCCACACACTGTCCAACTGTCTCTTTCTCTCTTTCATGCATACACCCATGCACATGTTGACGGCTTGTCGCCTCGGTGACGTGACTGCACAGAGGTGACACTGCGTCTGTCACTCTGACAGCTGGCATTTCACAGCGATCCACTAACTACGGTACTCACAATGCAGACAGGAGATAGATAGGAAGAGATAGAAAGGGGCACAGAGAGGGGAAGAGAGGTTGTATAAAGCAAAGATCAGCAAAACAATAAAATAAAACACTACGACAGATGGACAGTTTTGCTTAATATTTCTGCCCTTATCTTACCCTTGTCTGTGAAGATAAAGGTAAAGCCTCGTCTGCCGCTCTGTGCAGAGTAACATGAAGGTTTGGAGGTCACATTGCGGTAGATTAGGGGATGCGTTTTAAAGCTAATGCTAATTGGCCAGCTTTGTTAATAAAACCATATGGCCGCTTACAAGTTCCATCTGTAATTTCTGACAATATAAATTACAATTGAATTGTAATGAAACCGTATACAGGATTTGTGCAGTTTGAGAAGGTCATTGGTCACCAATTAGTGATGATGAAGAGGAGATAATAACGAGAGGAAAATGCTAGATAAATATTTATATCGTCCCAAAACGCAAGCAGAAGTAAATCAAGGTCAAAGTAATGAAAAGCAACATCACTGTATTAGCAAATCAGCATCTTACTTTCCTGTAGATCTGAAGGTTGTGAATACTGTCACAACTCTAGATGCCATCAGCAACCAACCAACATACAGCATTTGACAGAGAGACAGGTCAGACCTGCTGGACGCTTCACTGACACAGGAAGAAACATTTTGGACTGTTATCACTTAGAGGAAACCTGTGTGTGTGAGAGGCTTACTGTAAGAGGATCTTGCAGTGCTGAAGAGCTGTCTGTGGAGTATTGGCTACTACTTAGTGCCACGGATATACAGAACTATGGTGCTCTGTTACAGTATGCACCCTGTGAGGAGCTGTGTTAGGCAACGTTCCTGTTCATCAGCCCACCTCTAACCATAATCCCACTCTGGTCAGTGATTGAACTGATGGAGACCCACCTCTGTGTGTCAGAGTTACATATTTTTAAGTAGTCTTTTTCAGTTTTCGCTTTTTATATTTGCCTCAAATCGGCTTGGATGTACATCCATACTCTTGCTTTCTGTAGAATGTGCGGCTCTACGAAGTTCAGCATACAATCACAGGTTGCAATATTGAAGAAATTCAGCCATACACGTTCAGAAATCTGAAATAGAATAATATTACAGAAACCCCAACCCTGCAATGTGACAGGATTAGTTATTTTAGGTTTGAAACCCCAGATGTTTCCATGAATCTGTTTTGTTCACTGGTACACTGCAGTTTGAAGAAGGAAAATGCTCAGCCATGATGTTGACTGGGTATTCGCTTATGACATGTCATTTAGCATTGAAAAAGAAACACCATATGGACTGATAACAAGGTAAAACACTTGATATTCGCCAAAGGAGGTTGCTAATAAATGTGTCTTTGTGCTTCGACACTGAGTAATGGCAGTAGGTGTAAATCTAAAGCATCAAGAAAATGTGTAACACTACTGCTACTCCTGCACTAACCTTCAAATGCATACCTTACTTCATTAAAAAAAGGGGGATTATATAACATCCTGGATAATTTATTTACTTTCCAACTCCTAGGATTCTTCAGCTTATTTCATTTTTCTTAATGTGTAACTCTATAACGCTATGAAAAAAAACTGTATGTATTAACACACCAGAAGTGTGTCTGTTTGGCTTTATGTCTCATATTCACTGCAGCATTTCCTTTGAAAGTGCAGGGTTTTGAAAACAACCGCTTTGCAGATGAAGATAAAGGCTAATGATGATAAGGGGATAAGGGAATAGTTTTGTAGTATTTATAAGTTAGACCAGACCCAGATCATAAACATGACACATCTATTCAGAACACATATCAGACTAGCACTCTGGGTGGACAAAATACAGTAAGTCTAATTCCACAGAGAAGCTACGACTGGTGAGGGAATCTCATGAGGTTACCTCAGCTGCCTCAGCAGATTTCCAGGCCAAGGCTTCACCCTGGGAAGGCAGAAGATATCGCAAGCCTGTGTGCCTCGTGGAAAAACGTTATGCTGTAGAAAAGGAAAGGAAGTGTCACGACTTGCAGTGCCGCAAACATCATCAGTGTACACTTAATCAGAGGTGCTTCAGCAGATTTATTTCCATCCATGCTTGAGCACCAACAGTGATGTAATTGGTAAGTAACCATGATGGTACAACTACCATGATGGTACAACTACCATGCATTGGACAGTGATTAGTGATTGATTTGGTTTTGATAGTGCTACTCATTGAGAAGTTATACTAGGCGGTGTGCAACATATACCTGAATAAAGGTGAACTATACCAGTTGGCACAGAGAGATATTTTTGATTTTTAAAAAAGCACACACATTTTGCACACCTAGAAATGATGATAAAACAGATTTTTGTCTGTGTTTGTTATGGTGCACATTCCTTTAGTTATAACATTACCTCCTAACTTCTCTTAAAGCCTGCTTGCGCTCTGTGGCGCACATCCAATGAAATCTCTCCAACTCCGCATCAATCTCCGGCTCATTGCCATCCGTCCGTCTTCGAGGTCGAGAAACAGCCGTCGGCGCACACAGAGACGCGGCAGCCGGCTCGACCAGACCACTCAGGACAAAGTAGCGACATTCCTCCATTGCGCAACCACCGCGCGTCTCCACCGCACCGCCGCGCTTAAAGCCGCGACACCGGGCCGTGGCTCAGCTGCAGAATGCGCCGAGGAAGAAAGGCATACAGATCATAAAAATATATATGAATTTTCAACTCTACTGGGCATCCACTATCACGCCAGCCACAACAAACTCCGAGCCTCCCACGCTTCCGGTATCCTCACCTGAGCCATCCACCTCTACTCATGACGTCACAGGTCATCCTCCTCCGGGGCCACATAGCCAGACTCCTCCAATGGGGGCCAGGTTGTACTCCCTCCTGTGCCTGCTTCCTCTATGTCTGACCTTTAAAATCTCATTACATCATTTTTCTCATCCCTGTGTTTGCAGGCTTCACAAACCTCCCCTTACATACAACCTTTTCACCCCCTCATCCATCCCTCTACCTTTTTCTGCACCAGCATGGCTCCAGCTACTCGCAATACAGCTCCAGCCTAACTTGACCAGAATAGAAATCATTCGCATACGTTTATACACCTCCCACATCCCCACCATTCTCCCCTTCATGCCTCCCCCACCGTGAGTCTCCTTCGCCCAAGCCTCCAACATTGTGGCATCCCAGATCAGCCAACCAGACGACCTCCAGAGCCTCACTCATCCTTACATGCTTTATTCATCCACATCCTCCAATACTACCTTTCCTCATTAAATCTCTAAACTCAAGTCGCTGTGGCGTGGTCCTTGGTGGTGAAATATATATCAGATAGAGTATGCATGGTGTGGGACAAGACTACCTGATTCACCGTAACCTCCGCTGTTCTTATTGTCAGTCAGTCCACCATGTTGGTCCACATTCAACTCCCAACAACTGTTAATTGGATTGCCATGGATATTGATTGAAATGTCAATGGTGCGCAGAGAATGAATTCTAACGACTTTGGTCATCATGACTTTTGATGTAGCGCCGCCTGCAGGTTGTTTTGTGGAATATCTTAAAATGCTTGGATTGTCAGAACACTTTGCATCCATTCTCAAAGGATGAATCCTACTGAAATCCCTTCTAGCTTGAGGTTTTGTGTGAAATGTTCCAGCAAAGGTTTGATAGATTTTCCTTCTTGAGCTTCACACACCAGCATACATTGCTGAAGCATATTTTAACATAGGTGTAATTCTGTCTTTTCTTTTTTTTTGTATTGAAAATAGATAAAAATCCAGCTTTAAGAAACAGTTGATACACACGCTAAAATACTCAACAGTACAGAAAAAAAAAAGGTTTGGAGTCTATTAAGAAAGAGAGCAATCTCAGAGCGAACACAGTTTACAACAGAAATAGTGAGCTCTTGTGCACCAGAGAATGAAATTCAAAAAGTAATAGAGAAAAGCATCAGAAGATGAGAAAAAAGGTATAAGTGCCAGAAGAAAATCATTGAAAGAAATGAATAAGAAAGTGTCGGCGAGGACAGAGCCCTGCAAGGATCCCTTTAAATTTGTCAAAAATCACTCTTCGCTGGGGAGAGTAGCTGTGGTCTGAGGACATACAAATCACCTCATGAAACAGTCACTCTGGGAAAGTCATTGAAAGTTAAGGCACTTTTAGATGATCCAGTACACAAAATGGATTTTAGGCCACCAAAATGTAAAAAAGATGCAAAATGCAGTAAAACATTAATGAGAATCTCCAGGATCCAGTATCGTCTCCTGGAAGGTTTAAAGAAGTGCTCCAGGTGTTGGGAGATTTATGTGAGGCTCATGAAAGAAGAAGAGAATATCTTGTAATTGCTAAAATGGGGAGGATGTGCAATGCTGATGGAAGAGGAACTCACTTTTTTATTTTTACCAGTATGCTCTCCGTAGGTGCCTGTAATGTGACAGAGCGCTGGAGAATAAATTACTTATAATTGAAAAACACCAACTTCTTGACACATCTGAACAAAACTACATGGCTTCTAAGAGTGGCTGGATCCTCCAGCCAAGGAACATGCTGTGCAATAGACCTGGAGACAGCATTTAGCTCAGCACCATACATCCATTTGAGGGTGGATTTTATTTGTTTTGGGCCCCAAATGCCACCAAAAATCGGGTTAAAGCCCATTTTCAAGAGAAAATGTGCAAAATTTAATATGCTTCACAACATTGGATTGGTACTTACCAAAGCATGACAGCGCTTGACAATTTGTATCTTGGCAGGGTGCACAATCTCCCCTGTAGCATTCACAATGACAATGGAGGTAATCATTAGGGCATCAAAGTGGTTTGTTGAGAGGCAGCAAGAAGGTTGCTTTTCATAAAACAGCCAGACAAATATTCTAGAATGGCTTTGTTCGAATGTAGTGTAAAAGCCAATTATAAGGTAAGAAAAATGGAGCCCATAATTAGACTAAATTGTGATTTCATCCTAACTTTATTAGTCAGTTTGACATTGCCTTCATGGTGGTGGGATTCTCTTTGAGAGGGCTGTAAATTGCCCAAATATATCAGTAGCTACTGACCTTCAGTAAGACCTGTCTATTCTGTTGTCATCACTGATGGCTTACTATTAGTGGTGGCGGCTGCAAAAAGCCATTAACGTTTGTCATGTTGATTCTGTCACCAGTTTTTTTGAATTTCATAATCCCACCCACAAAGCCTCTACTGGCTGAGTTGATTTTTCAACAGGGTTAACAGTTGTCAGTGTGGATCAGATGTATTTGAACTGTTGAAAAAGACTGTGCTATGGGCAGCAATTAGGAGGCCTGAAAGCTGACTGGATGAGAGTGACAAATAGAAGAATTAGTGCTCTACAGACAAAAGCAAGCAACGTTTTGCTGTACCTGTCAACATGCTTGTTGGCACGGAGATGCAATGTAGAAGATGGGTTTTTAGGGTATTAAAAAATGGTTTTAACATCCATCCATCCATCCATCCATTATCTATATACCGCTTAATCCTCACTAGGGTCGTGGGAGGGCTGGAGTCCATCCAGGCTGACTCAGGGTGAAGGCAGGGGACACCCTGGACACGTCACCAGTCTATCACAGGGCTACACTTAGAGACAGACAACCAAGCACACTCACATTCACACCTATGGACAATTTAGAATCACCAATTAACCTCAACATGTTTTTGGACCTTGTGGGAGGAAGCTGGAGAACCCGGAGAGAACCCACGCTGCACGGGGAGAACATGCAAACTCCACGCAGAAAGATTCCGGTGCCCCCACCGGGACGCGAACCGGCGACCTTCTTGCTGCGAGGCAACAGTGCTACCAACTGTGCCACCCTGCAGCCCTGGTTTTAACATTTTAATGGAAAAAAAAAAGATTTTAGTGAAGGAAGGGTTAAAGCATGTTGGGTAGTTTTCAAAAAGCAAAACTTTAAATAAACAAGCCTCAGTGAGTCTGTTTCTTCTACAATGTCAGTATTAAAACTGATACATGTGGAAAACTGCCTTAATTTGAACATATAAGGAACATTTTCTTTCCCAAAACAAGCCACTGCTTTGGCCACTGTCAGGGACAAACACATTTTCCATGGCTGCTTAACAATAATAGTCATCTTTTCTCTGTGTTGTTGATGTGAAGGTGGAGCACCAAGAAATGTTTAGTTGGCATTAGCAGGTCACGTTTCGCTATCAGTGGGCAGCATGTAGGACAATGAATCAGCTGACTAGCAGGACAGCTCATTGCACGACTTATTTTTCTGATGCAGTGAGTTTTAAAATAATATGCACTCAGACTGTTCGGGGGTCTGGTTCAATTTTCCTCGAAAGGAGTTGCTAAACATTGATGAGAAAATCTGTTGAAAGAAAGTGAGGACGAGCCCAGAGGAGCCAAACACTACACAGCAACAATTCAGCCACAAGCTAAAAATAAGTATTGAATTTTGCTAATAATGATTAAGAGAAACAAAATAAAGTGAATAAGTAAAATGACGCTATATCCATATTGTTGCCTGTACATGCACTAAATGAAATACACACATTTTGGCCATAAGCAAAACAACTCAACTAAACTTTGTGCAGCACTATGCATCTGTGCATCATGTGGTGCATCCACAAGGTAAAGTTTGTGTTTTAGTTGAATTTTCTGACATTATCCCTGCACACAACGTTACTGTTAATAAGCTGCCACATAGCAACTACTGAAAGACAGCACAAGTTTCTCACCGCAAGCTGCCATTCGTGCCATCCATCTAATCATCCCTTGATGTTTTGCTTTTGTAATGGAGTTGAGCTTTTTTATTAATGGCTCTCTGTGTTATTTAGTGACACGAGCCTCCTCAATTTGCGCACAGAATGCTGTCCAAAGTTTCATTTATAATTGCCAATGACAACCAGCTTAATTGTAGGGTGGGAAAGAGGCAGAAGAAGAGCATTATTATGAATTTAACCAATTAAAAATATGTTACCTGATAAGGCAGAAGATAAGAAACATGCATGTCAGAAGATGTATTGTAGATTTGCTGTAGTCCATGGGGATGACACCTCTGGAACCTCTTAATGTTTAATGAGATGGAGATAAAGGTGTGTTTGCTGACTACTTTAAGGGTCCATAAAACAAACACACCTCCTTGCTGCCTAGCTGCTAAATGTGGTCATATTGATGAACTCCGCAGCATAAAGCTGTGAAAAAGGCGCCTGGTAGCTGTCTGGCATACCTGGGGCTCATGCTAGTGCTAAATATAGATTTTTTTTTCCCCTCTGCGTGTCAGCGGAGACAGCTATAGCTGCTAAATGCTGCTAATGTCTAAAAGCGTGCAGCACTCTGATCCCATGATTCCAGGAGCATTCAAACTTAAGTGATGAAGTGTTTCAGCGACACTCTGCTCTAACTATAAATGCATTTTGAAGGTGGCCTCAAATACTGACAGGTTTGACTGACTGATGAAGCTTGCTGCAACATTTGTACGCATCTGTTCCAGCTGAGCAGATGTTTCCAGCAGCTGGACTAACATTAGCTACAGTGAAAAAGTTACTCCATCATGTTGATCAGATATGAGGATTATTAAAAAAATGTAAACTTCTTCAAAGAAGTTATTAACTTTATAGGTCATTTTTAATTCCTAATGTAACCGAGCCAGTTTTCCGAACAACATTCAGTGTCAGTGAAAAAAAACATCCACTGTATGCCATTCATTTCGCTAAATTAAATGATTATTGATTTTTAACCTGGCTGACTATCGGTTGAGGAAATTGTTCAGTTGTAGAAGAAAACAACAAACAAAAGAAAAGGAATCCAATTCGCAGAGATGCCGATTCACGCCGGGTTAATTTTACCACTGGACCACTGTGTCGACATATAGCTGGTAATTTACAGTGGAATTTTCACTTTGCAAATTATGGATGTGACAGATTCACATAGCAGTAAGATCTCAGCAATTATTACAAATTACTACAGGTTCACATGTGATACTTGCTGGTCCCATGTGAATAGATGAGTACAGTATGGCCTCACATAATAAAATCTGTGTAGTTCAGGCACTGGCAGCAACAGATGTCTGTTTAAATGTGACTGTACCATCGTTATTTCAGTATTCAAGAGCTGGGTAAATGGTGTTATTACATTTAAGATGTTTCCTTATTGAGTCTTCATATAAACAGTTGAAGGTGTTAGGTATAAAACATCATACCTATGCTTAAGATCAGACAACTAAAACAAACACAAGATTAGAGTTAATAAAAAAGGAAAGAGTCATTCCAGACACACACCAATCTCTTTTTCCACCTCACTACCTAAAGGACATACAATTCCTGTATTTGCACTGAGCTTTGCAGAGGATATACATCTGTATCATCCTATATGCATGATTCTATTAAGTTATACATTACATCTGGTGGACACGGTTACCGCGCATGCATAAACTCTTAAAATGAAATGTATCCACATCTAAGTAAAACTACAGTTGACACACATAGAGTCAAAACACTCAGCAGAGAGACTGAATTTGAATAGATTCTGTTCTTCAGACTGGGAAGTAAAAATTTCTTTGTCTGTTAATCCACAGAGGCTGCTGCTCTTCACTTGCTAACTATGCAGTTCTTGTATTGATTTCAAAGTAGCAGCTGCTGCGAGAGGAGACACAAAATACTTCACTTAATGCGCAACCAGAGTATTTGTGGCTGGAAGGAGGACGACTATCTTCCTGTTCAAATGTTCTACTTCATTCTAGCAAAACAAGCGTCTTTGTTTTCGCTTAAATGTTCTTTAGGCATCTGCGGGTATGTGATAAAAGAGAACTGAAAGACTGTATACTGAATGCGTTGTACTTTATTGCTCTTTGTTTCCGCTCCTATTTACCCAAATCCTCTCCTGCAGGTTAGATAAGTGTTTAATTCATCTGCAGACTTTCACCGAGCGAGATACAGTGCAACCCAGCGAGGAGCACCGAGACAAACCGACTGCAGACGGCCGGGCTCACCTGACGTGTAGAGGAACATGAGAGGATATTGTTATCAGCGCCGATGCTTCTATGCAGCTAGAGAACGCCAACAGGCCTGTCTGGAGAGAGATGGCAGCCTTATCAGAACTTCAACAGACGACTGACGTTTTTCTTAATTTATTTTCACCAGATTGCCAGATCAAGACTGGCATTTCCATCAGGTGTCGCTGGTTGTATGCAAGCATGCGTGCACCTGTGAGTAAATGTGTGTCAGCTTGTGTGTATGTCTGCAGCTGTGTGTGTGTTTGGGAATTCTATGGTAGTCTTAGCAATGGTGGCGGTTGTTTGTGTTACTTTTAAATACCATTTGACTCCTCATTAATAATTTTACACAGCACGGCGGCATTTTCTTTGCAGAGGAACATCTGTCTGGAGCTCACCCCTGGAGATGCTGTTGTTCTGTATTTGTTGTCTGTGCGGTCTGTGTGTGTGTGTGTGTGTGTGTGTGTGTGTGAGTATTTGCCTCTTTTTAAAAATGCCTCAATCTCTCTGCTTCAGTGCTTCCACTTTTCTAATTTTCACTACCTCACCCCCGCTCCCCTCCTCCATTCCTTCTCTAATTACCTTTTCTTTACCATCATTTCCCTATTTAGCATATGAATTGGACCCAGAGCGTCTCTGTGTAGCTCAGTTATTATGTTTGCACGTGTATGGATGAAAGAGTGTGGCTCTTGTAATGAAATACGCTGAGAAATGCATTATATTCAATTACATCTGTGACTGCTACATGGGTTCAAAGTTGGCAAATATGTCTTTTGTTTATACAATGGCATGTATGTGACCTTAAATCATAATTAGATAACATACAAAGACGTTCGTTGAGCGTAACTTGGATCCATTTCATCACAGCTTCTGTACATCTCCTCTCCTCCCCCCCACTGTCTGCATTGCCCTCTCCTTTATTCTGTCTTCATTTCTTCTCCATGTTTGATGGTATTTAAGGAAATGCACAGTGGCAAGAAACTCTGTTTATTCATAGTAATATGAATAATTTATTAGTCTTATACATTGCCTGTGCTTAAAGAACAAGTGCTGATTATGACTGGGGTGGGTTTACAAAAGCTTCTCCTTCCACACTAGAATTACTGATAGTGTTACTGATATAGTATTATCAACTCTAATAAAATGAACTGATTGTGCAACAGTCCTACAGCACTTTTCAAAGACTGAACCAACAAAACCGAAAGCCAAAACACATTTCAGCAACATTATAATATGAATAGTAAAATTTTAGATTGATTTTGTGGGGAAAAAGTTAAAGGTAAAATGATGTTATTATTAATAAAATCATAATGTTCGGGAGGCTTTGTGGCAATTGTTAGATAAGAAAAACCCTTTAAAAGATCTCAAGCAACAGCTCTAACAGATAGTAAATAGCTTGGCTAATGGGGTTTAGCTGTATGAAAACAATCCCGAATCTTAAATGTGATAAATAACATCTTAAAATCACTCCTGAAATGTAGTTGAAAGAAGTTGAAAATGTATGCGCTGTATGCTTCATTGGAAAAACACAAATCAATATTTTGATTAAAAGACATGACAATTCTATTAACTGACTGTTAGTAAGTATTTTGCTTAAAACAGTACTATGAAGAAAATTGTATTCAAGTAAAAGGAAAAAATAAATAATTTAATCGGTACTTTTACGTTTGCTTTTTTTTTTAAAGAACTTATATAATTCCTTTCTTATATTGTAATTCAAAACCATGGTACATTTCATTTAGTCTAATCATATATGAGTAACCGATATTAAACAACATTATAATGCTACCTCAACAGCCAAGCTAATTTTTTTTATCATCATTGTGTCATCTTCATAAAAGAAATGCTGTCAGAATTAAACAGGAAGTCATTTTTGCTCCTTTAAGTTAACTTGACGAGAAACAACAAGCTTTAAATACCCATTGACTGTATTTAAAGACGGATGAACTCCATGACTCAGTTTTATTGTGTTGAAGCTCATGTAGTGGTTTCGTCTGTCGCCGAAATTTCGGACTCCTCCTGGCTAATCTAAAAATTGCCAAAGACACTGACCAGTAGTGTAGCTGAGGTGCAAACACCTCTGGGTCATGAACTGTCCTGTGAGATTACCCATCTGTCACTCAGAGAGTTATTTATGCATACCTTTAAGCCTTAATTCAATTTAAACAGGGACTTATGTACAAATTCACCCTCCCGTGCAGTTGCCATTAGCTGGTAATTAGAGATAGAGACTAAAACCATTATCTACACCGGGCTGTAAACATGTTTATTTCTGCTGTAAAATTGGGCATTTTCACCTGGGCATATATAGGGATTTACTCACTTTTACAACCAGTCTCAAGTGGTCATTCAAGGAACTGCAGTGTTTAGCACTTCAGCGCTGACTTCATTTTTCAGCCCTAGGAGCTGTCACTTGCCAGAATACTATTAACAAACATCAGATAAACCCACTGGCTGGTACCATGTATACTATTGAAATGCAGTAGTTACAGTTAAATAAATGACCTTCACACACTTGCATAGGTTAGAATGCAGAGTTTTTGCTGCTGATATTTTCACATTTTTTGGTAAACAAATCAAACCCTGCAAATCGCTGTTAACTTTCTTGTACTTCTGACTAAGATTCAAAAATGTCATCTGTATTTAGGTCTTGGTGTGTGTGTGTGTTTTTTCATCCTGACTGCCGGCACTTGAATGACCAACTGACTTAGTGTCTTTGTGTCTGACTTCACGTCATTTCCTGGAGTTATTTATTTATTTATCCATCCCATCCATTATCTATACACCGCTTAATTCTCAATAGGGTCGTTGGAGGGGGCTGGAGTCTATCCCAGCTGACATAGGACGAAGGCAGGGGACACCCTGGACAGGTCACCAGTCTATCACAGGGCTACACTTAGAGACAGACAACCAAGCACACTCACATTCACACCTACGGACAATTTAGAATCACCAATTAACCTCAACATGTTTTTGGACTGTGTGGGAGGAAGCCAGAGAACCTGGAGAGAACCCACGCTGCACGGGGAGAACATGCAAACTCCACACAGAAAGATCCCGGTGCCCACTCGGTTAGCAGATCATTTCATTTGTAGTGAAGTATAATCCCTCAAAATAAACATTAAAAAAATAAGTACAAGCAGATTTTTAAAAAAAAAATCTACTTTACCACAGTTACAAGAGCATAACTCACTGCTTTCCTCCCTGCTAACTGGTATGTAACCACACAACAGCATTAAACACCTTTATAGCAGTCGTTGCATACGTGATTAATTAACTACAATTTCATTTTTGTCAGGTCTGTATATTACATTGTTTACCCACTCTAAGGGAAACTCCTGAGGGAAACTCCCATTTGGACAAGCTTTTAAATGTATCATCAATGACAAGAAACACTGCTGCTTAATGATGAAATGTTAAACAAAGAATATGCTAATTCTTTCCTTTTGGGGGAGGGGTAGTGTGGCTGTAGTTGGACAAAAACCTTCATCATGCCAGATGAAAAGAATATCAGACATACTTGCACAGTAATCTAAGGGATTTATACGGCACAGGAGTTTACATGAACTGACGGATCAAGCCGGAGAGAGGGAGTGAGAGTGGAGTTTTTCGGCAGAGATATCACACCGTATACTCTCTCAGATTACTCTCTTCTCACATAGCATTTCTCACTCATTTCCTAATGAGCTTAATGGACTGCGAGCTGAGTCTCACCTCTTTAAACCTGATGAGGTCGGGCAGAAAATTGATCTGCCTAGAGGGCTGATATGTGCCCATGCAAAATTAGATAGATGCAATGCACTTTTTTTTTTTTCCCCCAGTCATTTTATTACACAACTTTGGCATTGGCAGGGTAAAAGGCATTTTCTGTTTTACAACAGAACTATGAGGAAAAATTATGTTCAATCTTCTTCAAAGAACCTCAGTCATTTGTGATATCTAAAACACAGAGGCTTTAAAGGTGCAGGACTTGGAGCTTTAATATAGCAGCACAGAGTTATCTCCTATGTAAAGATATAACAGAGTAATGGTATCCTTAACAAAGACTGAAGTCACATTTCTTCTTTTCATGTTTCAGTTTTCATGTTTAGGCCACATGTGTCATTAGTTCATGTGACTTCCTCTGTTTGAACTATTGACCCCCTATTGGGAGAGAGTACCACATTGGAAAAGCAAAAGTGCAGTCCAGTGTTGAGACAGTTCCCTAAAACCCCTAGGAATATATAAAAACAACAAAGCACTGCATTATAAAGCACTGGTTTCATTTCAGCTCAGTGTGAATGTTGCTGTTTTCCTCTGATACTGTTTCTCTGCTTGTATCTAGCCAGCTCCGGTCCTTGTGTGTCTGTTTCCACGCTAGTGCATCCATGACTGAACTCAGTCTGTCCACAGGTCTTCTGCAGACCAAGACACAGACAGACTGAAACACAAACAAGCAGAGTGAAAGAGAGAAGATAGCATTTCTCAACAGCTTGCTACAGTCCTTTATTTTACAGTGCTTGCATAGGCTAATGATGTGGTTGGATAATGTTTTGTTGTCTCACTTGTATACAATATTTCTATCTGTAAGTAAAGCTGAAGCTAGGTTAGAGATGTGACTAATGTGCTTGTTTGCTTTGGTTTGAGATGCTGGCTTTCAAACAATGGTGCTGAGAGGTTGCACACAGAACCTTTGATCCTAAAAATGAAGTCCAGGATTACTTTTTAACATACAACAGCTGTCTCGTGGATGCTCTCAATCCTCCGGTTAAATTGCTGCAATATGGCCTTTGAGACAAACAGTGCCCTTTGAATGATGGTCAATGATGCAAGGATGTCTGCCTTTATCATCTTATGGTTCCGCTGGTAATCAATATGTGTTTCATTTTCCTTCTGATGAAATGATCGTGTCTCCAAAAGGTCACCTCACAAGACGAAAGCTTTGCTCATTTCTCTTGAAAGGGGTTTCCTAACCTTTCCGCTGCTGCATCGTAATGAAGGATTTGACCCGTCGGTTTAAGGACAGCCTGGAAATTAAGTGTGAAATGACACAGTTTTTGTCACTGTAAGACGAGGTGGCTGTCAATCAAAAAAAATAAGAAGTGAGTGACAGTGTTGTGATCATTAGCTCGCAGCAACAAAAGGCCTGTTTAGGGAAATCTGAACACTTGACATGAGCTTTTTGAAGTGCTGTCTTCTCAAATGGAGGTTTTTTTTTTTCTGTATGAGTAACAATATCTTTGAATTTCACAGGTAAAAACACACTGCCTCACTACAGAAGACTTGTGGCACTTATACACAAAAAAGAGTGAGATCAGAGATATTCAGGCGTACTGGGGGTCCAGGATGATCACAGCCTCTACTGGGTCTCCGAGGGTCCGACTCGAGGGGAGATATAGATCACAGAGCTGGGGGTTTCACTGCACTCTACGTTGGAGTAAATTGTAGACTCAACTCAGAACTCTAAATGGAAAGACACCGCCGCTCAACAAACACAGCTCCTGCCACTTTGCTTTTGATATATCTTTTAAAAGCGTCGGCATCACTCACTCACCTTGACAATTCCTAACAAACTAGACTCTTAGCACCTCAGCAGCACGTGAACCATGATGAACTCAAAGTGTCTTTCTGTCTCTCTCAGTGTATATCTCGATATATATGTGCAGTGATATTTATATATGTATGTATAAACCTGCCTTCTCTCTCAGGCCCCTTCTCTGCATCCTTGATTCTATGACATCTCTCAAACTGTCAGTGAGAAGGCTGCACTGCCTGTATGCGTGTTCATGTGAGACAATCCGTCCATCACATTTTTTCCCACACTTGGATGTCAGCAAGATGGCAGCCATCTTGCTGACATCCTTGTAATGCAGTCCTGGGAGGCAGGCCTGCATTGAGGACGTAAACAAGCATGCTTGTTTGTTCAATAACTATTTCAAGCTTTTCCCAAGTCCGCCCCTTTCCAACCTATCGGAGGAGCACTGATTAAAGCTTTTGGCTCCACAAGGAACAATCCATCAGGGTTGTACATGAGCTATCAAAAACCTCAAAGCCGATGCTTGCTCGCTGCTTTGTCTTCCAATGAGAAGCAAGGCGGCACATCAAACGGCTGACAAAACCTCGGTAAAAAGGGAATACTTGATTCACACTGTAGCTGTCAACGGGAGGAATGGGGTGAGATATTCGGGACAGGAGGAACCTTCTGCAGTTTAGATCCTGAACTCATTGTCTAATCCATTCAAGATCTACAGCTGGGGGCCTAATGAAGAAACATGATCAGAGGAGCTGGTGACATCTGAAGTATGCCGGAACAAAAAAGGGGATTATATTCACATATATAACATCAACCCTCAGGACTCTAATGTGGCTGGATTACACTTCTTGCAACACTGTAAACCTCTTAACCTTAACTTACCAGAACCCTAAATAATTCAAATGTAAACCTTATCCATGAGTTTATGCTTGATTTACTGCTGATTTCAAGCTGTTGCGATGCATTTCAATGTTTACAGACAACTGTTAACTGTCCATCATGCTCTCTGTGGATTGTTGTCTGCACTACAAATGACATTCAAGTCACCTCCAGCTTTCTTTTGTGGTGTCAGCAGTCTGAGTGGCAGTCATCACCTAATCAGCAGATCAGCAAATAAAACCTTAACCGTCAGCATGGCTAGATACAGTGCTTGTAGAGATTTGGATGAAAGCTCCCTTTGGTTCTATTGTCTAACAGATACGTTACTATGTTAGTTAACTAGGTTTGAACTTCAGTAAAGAGTAAAGAGAATCACAACAAGTAATATCTTCGTACACAATTGATTGCATTCACAGGGAGAATGGAGCTTAGACAGAATACTCCCAGTCACCGCTGGCTGCTAGCAGCTTTAACTGTCCGTCTTGGCAAATCGAATTCAAACGTTAACACACTGTTCCGACATAAAGGCACAAAAATGTGGGGAAGTTGGAAAAGTTTCAACTTGATGTACTGAACTGACGACTAATAGAGCGAGGCTCGCAGTTCCCTACAATATATCTTTAACAAGCCACTGCAGTTTGAATAAGAAAAAATGATGCGTGGAAAGAAATCGTTCTACTTAGCGCTGGTCTTGGGGCAACATCAGAAAATGCTCAACGATCCATACTGAGGCTGAACAACATGAGGTGCAAAGCTTCAGCAGCCTGAGCCCAATTTTGTTGTAGACTGTGGCTCATACAAGTGCAATATTAGTTATGCAAACTGCTTTTATAGATGGCGAAATATATCAGCCAAAGACAAAATCCCCTCCCCACTGACATCAGAAACCACAGAGCTTTCTTATCTTACATCTACAGGAAAGAATCGTCTATTTAAATCTCAGTCCGTCCCATCCCATTTGGACCAAACCTGTGTTATTGTAACTGCATTAGTATAATGTTTCTTTCCCTACCCTTCTCCTCCGTGCCATCACTGCTCCTCCTCCTCCTAGACAGTGCTGCTGAGGAAGAGGAAAAAAGTTTGGGCAGCAAGCTGCCGGGAGATAAAAGCTACTTTTATCGGCCATTACCTGAAGAGCAGACACAGCTTCAATCAAGCGGCATTCACGACTGAGCCATGCCTTGTATCAAAAGAAGAAGAGCATCCAGACGTGCAATTGAATGTGTATGCAGGCATGTCTGCCATGTTTACATACAAATGCCCGGCTCTGTGATCACTGATGTAATCTTTGGATTTCAAACGTAGGAGGAAACATCAGGGATGAGTGTGTGTCTGTGCAAGCGTGTGTCCATTTTTAGGTCTGTCTGAGGTGTCAAATATCTACTGTCTCATCTCAGATTTGTTCCTCTCTTTTCTTTTTCTTTTTTTTTTCTGGAGCTATGATTGACAGTCAGGTGGGGCAGGAAAGAGACAAGAGGTTGTTGGTGAGCCAGAGGTGATTTGTGTGTGTGTGTGAGTAAGTCCACACATGTGTAAGGGGGATTTATGAGTCAGGGACAAATGCGAGCAAGCCACGCTGACATTCTCCATCACAGAGGCTTGATGTGAAGGGACAGGTCGTGTCAGAACACAGGAGAAGCAGTTTCATCATCCAAAGGCCAGATGGGAGAGAAAAGGTCCACAAAAGACACACAGTCACACTTACGCTGCCAGTGTTTTTGCACTGATTGGCAAATGAATGCATGGAATGACACAAGTAATCGTGCACTTTATGGCACACACACACGAAGAGAAAAAAAAAAAAAGAAATCCGGTTAACACCAGTCAGTCAGAGGCAGCGTTCAGACAGAGAAGTCACCAGTGGAAATGGCAGCCTCAGAGCAATGTCACCATTGTCGTCACAACAAGAGGGTCTCTTTCCTCTCCTCCACAGGCAAACACATCCACAAGATGCGCTTGGCTGAGCAGAGAAGTTTGATTTCCTGTCGCGTATTTTCAATGAATACAGTTAGGCCAGTGGCTGACAATGTCATCAAAATGAACACTGGAGATTGAGTCATGGCGAAATCTGCCAGACCCGTTTCCTTAGAATATGATGTTAAAGGGTCACTTACCACTCACTGCTAGAGGTAAGTGGAAAATATATTCCAGTGTTCATAATTTCAGTAATTTGCCTGAAGCTCTACACCTATCAGGTGCCATAAAAATCAAATGACATTCTATTGATCAATAGTTGAATTTGTATTTTTATCAGTGACTCATTCCGTCTATTCAAACTGTCACATCAAAAGAGGTTAATCTTTAGATTTATGCTTTATTTTAAGCCACATCATTTGCGTTACACTTGAGCCAGCAAAGCAGTTGCACTGGAACAATACAGGTTAAATGTTTTTCTTGAGGATATCTCAAAGGTTGCTGTTTTAGGTGGATGAAGCATTCATCATCCTTGTTCTTTGCCCAAATATCTGAAATAACAACTTTCTGACATGTTTTCTTGACATTTGGCACAGCTGTCCCCCCAAGCTTCTTGATGTTGAGTATTTGAACTTTTTTTGGCCAATTCTCAGTTGAGTGAGAGAGAAACAAATATGTCGGGAAAGGCAGAGCTAGAATTTGTGGCTGCGCTATTATTCAAAAATGCCATTTCATATCTCATCAAAACATCTTTTAAATTAATTTTCAGAAACCCGTGCTTCAGTATTTACAGACACACTGCCCAGGAGGAAGGTGGAGACAATACAATTCATGCAATTAAAAATACCTGCGCTTTGTATTCCAAAATAAAAGCACTTCTGTGTCTGACAGAGTTTTCGCAAAGCAATCTTCACCATGTGGTTATTATTATCTGCTTGTTGTTCTTGCTTTCTTCTTGTTAACAATGCCAGCTCAATAACTCCAGCTTATTAATCACACTGCCAAATATAATGCACATCGTAAATGAGCCCGTCTAGTTTTGTATCTCTGGTAAACAGCTCCCATTGAGATTTGAAACATATGTGATGCCTGTTTCATGAGAAGTGATAGTAAAGGATGTAATTGATTGCCAAGAATATGGCGGAAAACTCCTTCATGCTGCTGTGCCAAGTGCCGTACTGTTAATTCAGTCATTAAAGCAGGCGCACCAGGAAAACTTGACAGTCTTCCAAGGACTTTTTATCGCCTTTGCTAAACCTGAAAAGAAAAGAAAACAACAACAGTGGTGCATGGATAGCTTTGTTACAAGGTGAAGCAGCTTTCTAAATACGCAGCAGATGTTGAATCCAGACACTTTGTTGTGGGTGTATATATATATATAGAGCAAACTCCACTTTCGTCAGTTTTGACCTTTCTCCAAATGTTCTTCTCAAGGAAGGTACTCAAGTGGTTATTGTGGAAATATGCAATAGGAAGGCTTGTGGGACAGGCCATCCACCCCGGTGTTCCTAATGCAATCATCACATTTGTTCCAAGAAGAAGAGTGCTTTGATCGGCTTTCAGTACAGGTAGTTATGATGTGCTGATGTCTGCACTCATTAATACCAGAGTGGTTGTATTTGAGTGACAGTGGGAGAGATTATTGAACGATGGCTAGACAAACGAATCAGCACCGTCCTGTCTTAGAATTAACTGTAGAATTAGAAGGACTGACGTAATTAAACACACTGAATGTCATCCTGTCCAATGATTTTAATCAGAAATCAAGCTCATCACTTACCACTCTAGATTCTGGATCTTAGTTTAAGGATATTTAAACTATTGTCAAGGAACTTTTGGATGTTCACAATAAAATGTCTTCATTTATTTTCTCTGTTGTGTCTGCCCCAGCCTGGATCACTTTTATCTTGGAACTAAATGGACTCTGTCAGTACTGCTTGAGGAGCCAGGGGCTTTACCATTTGGTGCCACAAGTGGACTTCTGTGTGAAAACACTGAATGTCTTTAATTTCTCGGGATTGGTCCAACTCTCTCTAGTGTGCACTTTGCTTCTAGTACAGTGTCTACTTCTTGTCTCTTTGCATCAGTGAGACGAAAGCATCCCTCCCCTCTGCCACCATCATTCCTCATTTCCATCAGCTCGCTCCCCAAACTGTAAACACTCCCTCACCTCCTGTCAGCGTCTGTGATCTCTAACCCTGGTGGCCTATGAGAGCCATAGTCGTACTGATGTATCCATGCCCCAGTCACCTCCCTGGTGCTTTCTGGCTGAGTGGAGGCAGTCTCGGAGGGTTTCCTCGGGTGAATGAGCCCGACTAGGCCCGGGTCACTCGCTTGGGGACGGCTCACTCTCCAACACTCTAGTGGGAAAACTCAGTAGACTGTTGGCCATTTATTCAGCACATTTATCAGCTCTTTGTGGTGAACAGCATGTCAGCTGCAATGCAGGACAAAGACTAACTTATATTCTTATATTGAAAACAGATACAACTTGAAGCATGAACCAACTAACTTACAGTTGTTTTCTTAAGAGAGGAAAAAGTACCCCACAACTGCTGTAAGCATTGGATGGCACACTCCTTATAGTTCCTAGGACAAGAAGAACTTGTGCTCGGCAGAATATGTAGTTTAGGTGTTTTATTTACTGTCCATCATCTGTAAAGATGACTTGAAGTAAACACCAGCTGGATGTTAAGCTGGCAACGTGGAAGTGTTTGCTGTTGTTCTAATTCAAAAAGTTCCCACTGGCTTGCCTTCTTCTGCTTGATCCTACGCATTAGACATTCTTTGGAGGTAACTCACTGCCTCTTTATATCCCTGAGTGGAAAACTCATAATCAACTCATGATCAGAGGAATTAGTTTGATATTTGTTGTTCACAAATGCATCCCAAGGGGGAAATGAGATAAGTTTTGAAAATCATACAGTCTTTTGTTTTCTATTCTTTCACTGCTGTCAGTGGAAAGTACTTAGACATTTTCTTTTCTTCCAAAATACTACGTACTTCTCTCTTGATTTCAACAACAAATTAAAATGTGTGATGTCTGATTTTTCACTCCCGCTGTTGACCTGTATTAGGATTAATATCAAAAAACCTGAAAGGTTTAAGCTCATGAGAATTTCTCAAATGCTGGAAAACACTGTTTCAAATTTTAAGTAGTAAAGTCCTTGTTTGTCTGTGTTTTTTATGAAGATAGAAAGGATTTATTTTGGTATGTTGTTAAGATCTCAGCCATCTCACCCTGCTACAGTACATCTCTGCATGGTCCTCTTTAGCTTCAGCCCCCAGCAGTTCGCACCGTATCTCCGTCACTGCACCGGTGCAATTACACCGCAGCCACCGGCTGAGGTTAGAGAGAGTTCAGTGCTCTCAAGCCTGGCCCCTCGGTCCCTAAAGGACATTGATTCCTCTGACCTATGTGTGACTGCTCTTCCTCCGACTGAGGTTCACCAAGCTACTTGCTGCATGGTTCAGTGAGCAGCTAATTTCCCAAGGCTCAGTACACCAGGCTATTAGTGCAGAGGCTAAAAACTAGCTGCCACAAGCCACTGCGTTGGTGAGATCTATAACCAGGCTGGTGAGAGGCCGAGAGAGCCCTGACATCCTGAAAGCTTCCATTGGCTACTCATGCATGCAGTTGTCTCCTCTTAAACCTGTGTTTCCCTCTCACAGGTTAATTTCACCACATAGATTTTGCTTGTAAGCCTACTCACAAGCACGCAGTTGCTGCCTGACAGAATGCAGCGATAAATTTATTGTCATTGCTCTGGTGTCTTTATATCGAACATTTAAAACTTGTGTTATATTTGAAGGCATGACATTAGCATAGCTAGTAGAAAAGATATTGCATGGAAATAAGACACAAGACAGCATCAAAAATGTGAAGAAAAAAAAATCACTAAAAGTAAAAGCAAGGAACTAAGAGAGCAGAATAAAATGTGTAAAATCAGTTTGTCAAAAAGGAATGTAAAATACAAAAAATAATAGGACCACCAAGAACAGCCAAAGGGCACGGAAAGCATGAGCAGTACATCTTGAGTTTTGTCTTAATAGTGTCAGTAGAGGGGAAACATTTGACTGAAAGCAGAAGGCTATTCTAAAGCTTTGGAGCTGCCACCACAAAGGCACGATCTGTCATAGTGGCATTATTTCTGTTCCCCATTCCCTGTGACTTGGCTGTTTTCTCTCACAAGTATAAACAAGCTTGAGCCGCCCAGAAAAGGACAGACAGCTGACAGCTCATTTTGCACTACAGACTGTGATGGTGAAAGTTTAAGGCACAATATTATGACAAAGTAGCATTTCCAAATGATATGCAAACTGCATGGCACAGCAAGTACTTTGAAAGGGCGGCTGTGGTAGGCACTTTAAATATGCAATTTGGATCTGTTGTTGGACGTGACCACCTATTCCTCTTTTGCAGACAGTCACGTTACACACTCCTTTAATGATAATGATAACTGGTGAAGTGTTTGTATCATCAGTCAAACTCTGTTTATAGTGGTTGCTTCCTAGTATTTTGCTCCCAGTCTAACCAGTGTCTTCCTTGTGCCTCAGGTCTCAGTCTCCTCCAATCATATCTTAGCCAGTTTGCTTGCTCCCACTACCAAATTCCAGCCTTCTGAGCCACTAGCCATCAAGTGTCACACAACTCAACACTCCCCATACCAGCCATACACCTGCAACCTTACAATTTCCAGATTTCCTCCAATGGCCTTCTTATCCATTACAAAGACCCACTTGTATTGATTGTAGAACACTTAAAAGCAAATGTACAAATGTTGGCATCACATGTAAGGCTTTAAAAATAACGTTAAAAAAACAAAATGAAAACCTTTCCTCTTGTCGAAACCCCTAAACCCCATTTGTATCAAAGCTATATGTTTAGTCTTAGTTTTGAATTTAAAAAAATCCAATTTCTTTCTAAAATTACTTAGATGTAACTCTACACTGGTGCCGCCTGTAGAATGTGTGGTGGATCTATGAAGTCTCCACCTCTTTCTTTATCCATCCCTGCATTATTTACTGCAGCTCAAGAACACCAGCTCACTACTTAAACACTGTAAAAGTACTCTATACTACACAGTGGCAAGTTCTTTTTAAAAAACTGTCATCAGTACATTGCAGTTTCAAGGTGGATATGCACAGCCGTGCTATGTATAAATTTGCGGGTTAAAATGAATTCTGTAATTGACAGGTATACGCTGCAGAGATGCTAGCACTGGTGTAATGCTATCTCTTCATCTGGTACCAGTAGGACATCTCACTGCAGTGTTTTGCACCAGCATTGCCTGATACCCAAATACACTAAGATGCAACAATCCAGCCCCAAGAAGATTAATGTGGTCGTAACAGTCTTCACATTGTTGAGAGTGAGAATGAATCAATGTTCCTCAGGTTAAGATCTTTACAACCTTTTAGCACAAAGCTGATCAGTTTGTCAAATTGTATTGCTAAGTGATGGCACAAAGATTCCTGGAACAGTCATGAAGGCCCTCGTCACACTCACTGAGGTGCTGGGGGAACCCTAAACAACAATCTCTTCTGCTGTCATTTTGCTAAAGAATTTATTAGAAGTGGACTCAGTGGAAGGTGTGTCCTCAGTGTCTGCAGAGGATAGAGCCTAAAGGGAGCATCTGGAGCAATATAATGGGCCTTACAATGGAACCTTGAGATAATCCACAAGGGATTGGTGCAGCAGAGGAGGATATGTTCCAAATCTTAGCAAAGAAAGATCTCGCTGTCAAGCATGAGACAAACCACGGGGGGACATTGCCCTGAATTCCACCCATGTCTTGCGATAGCTTAAAAGAATGATCAGCTGTGTCCAAAAAAAAGTCTAAAATTATTGAAATGGCACATTTGTCACTATGTAAAGACAGCTTTAGGCCATTTGAGGACACTGAATTTGGGGATCAGACACTAATTATTTAAGTCAGGTTTGTCAAAGTGAGGCTTCTTAGTAAAAGGTTGGACTATTGCATGTTAAAAACAGGATAGAATAACACTCAGTGTTGGCAAAACTAGAGATCACTTTTCATTGCTTGGACAAGAGGAGTTCTTTTAGTCATTTAGATTGAAAGATTATAATCACTAAACACACAGATGGCCCTCTTGTACACACTGAGTGCTATACGTATGATCATATCTGCAGAAGATTCCCACAGATGTCAAAGGAGTGCCTTGCAAGAGAAGTGTATTGGAGGAATTGCAAAACAGGGCTGCATTCTATTTATGTATTTGAATATGTATAATTTTGTAGTGCATTTCTGTAATTACTGTAAGACCAATTAAAACACATCACTGAATAGCTGAATTCCGGGGACATAGAAGTATACTGTTGCATACATCCCCTGCACAAAGTTGAATTATTTTTGTTGTTGGGACATCTTGTTTATTAATGGAAAAAGTAAAGATGCTTCCACGACATGGGCTAATACAACATGACCTCGGTGCATTTTAGGTCATTGTTTAATGAGTGAAGAAGTGCTATGGTTGGAAGAACTGTAAAAGAAAAACAACTGTAAAAAAAATGTTTATCCTGAGATAACTGTATGTTGTGTTGCCAGTTGTGAATGATCAAACAGGCATGGCACACTTACGCTGCCCTGTGTTCAGAAAAAAAAAAAAAAACATCAAAATATATATCACTAGTTCCACCTAGTTAACACAAGTTATGCTAATGAAATCACGATTAAGATAATTCATGCATTATTTAGCATATTTTAGAACACTTGTTTTTACGATGCCCCTGGTGGCAGTATGAATATATTCTCTAGGTGTTTAAGCATGAGGAGTTAGGAGTAGTTGTAATACATTGCCATTAACTTTGTTGGTTGATGCTCCAGTTTCTTCACAACAAAAATGGGCTCGAGAATGTAAACGCTTTAGTTATGACTTGCCGGTATGCTTACTGGATGTGTCCATACAGACATTTGCAACATGTACCCCTGTTCCACTGTCCATCCCATCCATCCATTATCTACACACCGCTTAATCCTCACTAGGGTCGCAGGGGGACTGGAGCCTATCCCAGCCTGTGCCACTGTCATGCCTGTAAAATTGGCTTGATGTCTCACACTGGAATCAAGATCAGTTGTTACTCTTATTTTAGATAAACTTTTTGAAAGAATAAAAAAGAGATTTTTATTCATGTAATGCACTGCAATGTTCATCATGAGAGAATGCTGATACAAGCCAAGTTGTGGAAAACACTAATGGACAGCACAGTGGAAGAACCAAGAAAGGACACCAGGAAATTCTTTTTGGCTTTTGCACTAAAGGAAAACATTTTCCAGTTCCACAACATATTCATGATTTTAAATCCGGAGGACTTGACCTTTTTACCTCACCCTGTAGGTCACTGTGAGAATTACTAATGCCATCCAGAAAGTTTGTTCTTATTCTCAATATTCTTCCTGCAACAAATTTTGTAAACACCTTCGTGTCTGAAATATTTAGACTCCAGTAGATGGACAGGCAGGACTGTGGCACATAATAAGATGGCCATGGATCAGTGCTACAATCCTCCAAGACAACACAACACCCTGAATACAATGTGGTGCAGCGACATTAAACATTCAGTGCCTGAATTGATTTTCAGTGGTAAATTCTGTTTTCTGTCGACCCTAAGCAAGTTCAGCTTGGAACAGAAGCCCAAAGCTGTAACTTTGTACCTTGGGCAAAGAATACCCCAGCATGTTCACTTTACTATCATTATGCCATCATTACAATTATTTATAGGTTGTAGTTTGTGAATAATAAACTATCATACTGAAACCTGGTGTCGTAGCTGCTGTTGAGGATCGGTGGTCATAGTAGTAACACAACCTCTAGGAGTCCCCAAAGTCAGAAATACCTACAAATATCAACTAAAATGTGTCAAGTCACATTAATTTTCACTTTATAACAATGACTCAAGAGCGCTGTAAGGCATATGAGCTATCAAAATATTCCAATAGTAAAGTTTTTTTTTTAATATTAAATGACCTCTAACTGGATTATGCCTCTCACAGAATCCTCTGTTATTCTTCAGACCCGTGAAGCTCTGCAGTCACTGTCTATTCCTCAGAGGTGTGACGCAGTGGGGACGAACATCGCCTCCAAACAAATAACCTATATGCAATCACCATGGAGACACTGACCCTGACTAGACCCCCACCACCACCACCACCACCGCCACCACCACCCCACCCCAAGGCTGGGGACACAACTGCATGATAAGCAGCTTTTCAACCTCGACTCCAGTCTAGATTCTGTGTCCCTCCCAGCCCATCCAGTTATGAGGCCAGTTGCCAGAGGCCAGTGTGAATCTCATATACAGCAGCCGCTATCAGTCAGTCCATAGGGGTGGCGAGTACTCGGTTAGGGCAGAGATAGCCGCAACTGTGAGCTCATTTTGCCGCTGCTCTCTGCTACATAGCGTGGCAGAATAATCACACCAATAATACTCTCTGGCTCTATTTCAGCACAGGAGCTCTGAGGAAGGAAATTAAAGCAACAACGAGGAATGAGGCTCTGGATCTCACATCATTTTTTTTTTTATTTTTTTTTTTTTTTTCTAAACCCCACGCGCCACCATGAGAGGACGTCCAAGGCAATAAGGCTTCCAGCCTGCTGAGGGAATTGTTTTGCCAAAAATATTTGTTGTTTTCAATAATGTGGCTGTTTGTATTGCACAGAGGAGAAGAGAGGAGAGAAGAGGAGAGAAGAGATTGCAGTTCACATATAATCTCGTGTAGTGACCTAAATTCACCATAGATGTCTTATTCTCTTACCCAAGGGAAATAATGAGGAAAGAGTATGATTAGCATGATTAGTCTGTCTGTGTGTAATCCTGCCGTGTGTGTTAGCATACAGTTTGTATGTTCTTTTATTCCCTCTGTCCTATTTCTATGCCTAATACTACAATCACTGCTTGTATTTAAACCTTGGTGTGTTGGCTTAGCGCCGCAGGCTTACGGCTACCACTGGACCCACTTAAAGAAAGCGGATCCTGTGAGACTCAACTGCCTGCAGAGGCTCCCATCGTTCTGGTTCTGACAGACTAACGTGCCCTTTGCTAATCCCCTGGATAGGTGCCTGGCCCTGGGGACAGCAGCCCAAAGAGGAGCCCCTGTCCATGGAGCTTTGAGCAGGTGCCCTGAGGGTCTTTACCGGCCTCAGAGACACAACCTCCAATCCTCAGTGATCCTCAGGATGAGCCAGGAAAGTGCTGTTCCAAGGGGATCTGCTGCCCAGGCGAACCAATGGCAGCCAGTCGAGCAGGCAACAACTGAGTATCAGCAGTTTCACAAAGACAGAGGAGAGAGTGGGAGACATGAGATTGAGCCAACACCACTGATCAAAATAAAACGGGCACACATATATCGAGGCACACATACAACCATCCTCCTTCCAGTGCACTAACTTTCACTCACTTGAGGCTAACATTTGGCATGGGGATATTGTGGTGTGCTGCAAGTGGTGTTTCTCAGGCTGAAGTGTATGTGTGTGTGTGTGTGCACTTGTTTGTGGGTGAGTGAAGAATCCCTTTCATCTAGCCTCTGCTACCAATCTTAGAGCCCCCCCACCGCCCTCCCCCAACACCATCACCCAGCCGCCCACTCTCCAGTCGCCTCTCTTCCTCTTACAGTGGCTGCCTTGAAAGCCCAATCACTCTTCAGGTGATTGTTCGTCCTAATGTGATGACGGAGCAAGTGGTACGGCCATACTTCTTTATTTGTAGGAGCCACAGTGAGGGCGAGTGGCAAAGTGTACAAATACATAGCAAGCAGGATGGGGAAAAACTGGCAATAATGAACAACTCAGTATTAATAATAGAGTTTCTTTTTTGTTTTGCATTTTTTTCAACCTTTTCTTTTTAGGCTGCAGAGTTACAGGCAATCGGACTGTGTGATCTGTGTTAACCACCATGTGTAACTGATAAATAAATGATCTGATGATTGTTTTGTCAATTAATCAATCAACAAGTTAGTGGAGAAAAAAATATAATTTGAGCATTATAAATCCCAAAGGCCACATGGCTGTTAATGGTAGCAACTACTCAAATGCAGACTGCAAAAAAACTGCTCAATCATTGTTGGATCATCTGTTGAAAAGCAGCTTTGTAACCCTTAACTTGATTTAAATACACTGAGTATCCTGCCATTAGGATGTCTCATTCTCTGAAGATATCACTCAGTCAGACATTTCAAGATGATGAGAAGCAAATAGCTGTAGAACTGGTGCAAAAAACATCAAGTGTTTGATAGAGAGAATCTATACAGTGACAAGGGCTCTGCTAAGAAAGTCCATCCCCCTTAATAAACATGTACATGAACGTGGAATCTTAGTTAAATCAGCTATGCCACATATCACGTAAGGAAGAGGTGAAATAAGGATTTGCAGCTGCAAGCACCGCCGGCATGAGTCAGACTAACAGTTAAAATTAGCAGGCTATAATGTTCCTAACAAAGACTGTATATAGAAAATGAACATAGATGTTGAGACTAAAAAGTGCCTTAAACCCACATAATTTGTCATTGCCAGCAGCAGGGGAGAAAAATAACTTTTGACTTGATCTGTTACCTCGGTAGAGATTTAACTAATGAGTTTATAGTGTCCAGTTTCAAGACTTGGGCTACCTTGTGATTGACAGATCACTACTCATGATGTCCTTAAGCTCCCAGTAGGTTCCACCACATCGGGTTTCAAAAGCCCAGCATGGTGACGGGCAAATGCCACACATGAGGCCTCAAACCAGTCGTCCACAAACCAACGGGTGGCATCATAGTGGCAACGTCCATCTTGTTTATACAAATGGCTTACACACCGGAATGAATATCTGAGGAGTCGACTGGCTACTCAAGTGGCTACTGGATGGTGAATGCTGTCTTTGCTGTGAAGTGTTCTGATGCTGCAGACCAGAGGAAACAAGTTGCTCCTTTGTTGTCCTTGCAGACTTAGCAGCTCAGTGCTGACTTGTTTTGTTGCTCCTGTTGCTTGTTAAGGTAAGTAGATAGGCTTTGTGTTTGAGCTGCTAGTATGAATTTACGTACTTGCATTGAGTTATTGGTGTGCACTTGGATAATAAGGGGTCTTTAGTCAGGCTTTCACCTCAATGCCATAAGAGTGCATCTGCTTCGAGCAGACAACAGAGTGAAGAAGACTTCTGTCCAAAGGTCAGACAGCCTTCTGAGGAGAAAAAGGAAAGAACCAGGTAAGAGGATAAGAGACTGTAAGAGCATTAAGAGGGAGACTAATAGGAGAGCTGCGGTGTTGTTGCAGTGTTGGCGGTAGTCCAGGTGATATTAGGTTATACTGATTAGAGGGGTGGTGGAACTGTTTACTTTGTAAAGTGAAAGCTCAGTTCAAATCTCACAAATTAACTAATTTATCTAAGGAGTCCCTAATCGTAACCAAGAGTAGAACTTAATAGCGGACAAACAAGTTATATAAATATCATCTTCATGGCACTAAAAATAGCCATCTTTCTACAGGACTTATGGCGTGTTCAGATAAAGTCCTGCACAGCTTCTAGAAGGACACTATTCCTTGGTAGCAAGATTTAAAAAAAAAAAAAAAAAGGTGCATTCATCATCTCACACCGTGTCTTCACAGAAGGCGTTGCATGAGCAGCACATTAGCCGAGCAGCAGCAGCAGCACCTGCGTCAGTGCTCTGTGACTACATGGCTCAAATTCCTCTGTTCTTTGTGATTTGGGCACAGATGCAAAGAGTGGCATTTCCTATAAGAGTGATAAACAAATTAAACATGGGGGCGGTTTTAGATAACACATACAGCACTACACGAGGGAGGGAAGTGTTGGTACTTTATTGCAGTCATTATCACTTCTAATTAGCATAATAAGTAGTTATGCAAACCTGTTATGGGGAACCTGTCGAAAAGGTTAGCTCTTTAACTACTGAGAGGAACTCAGACAGGAGGTTAGGGGACACACACACACACACACACACACACACACACATAGCTTTTAATTGAACTTTTCTCAAATACGGTTGTTTTCTCAGTCAACAATCAACACAAACTGCTGCTGTCACAACTTTGGTACTAAAATAATTCAGCTAAGGCCCAGTGGGCTTTTGCTCATTAGAGACAACTTTCAGACTCAGTGGATGAGTAACAAATGACATATAGATCTCTATATTTTTTTATTTCTCTTTTCTCAAAGTAACAAATTTTATCAAATAAAAATTGCTTGACATTTTAAGAGCAATATCCATTCCTTAGTTGTAATTATTATTTCTAATAATGGTTGTCAGGAGTTGAACCCATCCAGGCTGGCTGCCCTTTTGGAGAAAAACTAAATTGTCTTTCCCTGTATGTATAGATTTCTGACATCAAATTGCTTTTTTAGAAAATAGGTATGAATCTGTATAATCTCAGTGGAAAGTAGGATTCTCTACTGTGGATTAAATTTTGGCTGATAACACAGTTGTATTTTTTACATATGTCTTCTTCAATACATCTTAAAACCATTTTGTCCAGAATTTTAAGTAGCTCTTGCAATTATAAGATTATAATCACACACACACACACACACACACACACACACACACACACACACACACACGATGGTACTATAAACAGATTTGTCTCCCAGCAGATTGTGGTCTTGTCTTTCTTATGGCGGAACAACAGGGTTAAAGTTACAGCCAGACCGGGGGAAAGTAATGCAAACACACACTCCCTTAACTTGTTAATTCCCACTAAAGCCACAGAGCATGAAATGTACCCTGCTTCCTTATGACACTGCAGTGAAACCACTGTCTTCATGCGGCTTATTAGAAAGCTTCCAAACTCTGTCCTGAAGCACAAGGGAGAAGAAAAAAAGAAGAAGAAAAAAAGCACAGCGAAAGCAGCGTTGCCACTCAAGTGTCAAGAAAAACATTTGATCTTTGTTTCAGCAACAAAAGAATGGATATCAGTTACTGTTCAACATCAGCTTTGTAGAAATGAAAAAGGCTACGTATAAAGTCTTACACATACTTCTTGGCAGATTCATGGTTTTTTTTTTGTCCTGCTTTAACGAAAACCTTACCATAAAAGGCACACAGTAACGCAGGCTACAGCATGAGACTATTATTATTGCAATTTATTATAAGAAGTCCTTGTAACCCTTGAAATCATTGTGGTTTGAAGTGGTTTAAAGAAACTGTTGCCACTACATAGATGCACTGATCAGGCACAACATTAAAACAACAGCAAAATGTGAAAACTGTTCAGGAGCCACTTGAGGATCATGTTAAAAAGCCCAGGGTGTTGACCGAGCCTCCAAACGGACTCTGAGCCATGGAGGCCCATTCTGCATGGTTTTAATGTTGTGGCTGATCGGTACATAACATATTTTCTAATGAGTATGTCTCACTGTATTTCTTATATGTGTATGTATATGAGCAGAGTGTGAAATTTTGTTTTCACGTTGCAATGGTTTAAATAGAGCCAAATATTAGCTACAAGTACCGACAATGGACAGTTATTAGTCGCAATAAGAAAACAGTTTAGTAGAATGGTCAATAGTTTCACTCAAATGCATGAGATGAAACTACTGTGAAAGAACATAACAAAAATCTAAAGTTCAGTTGCATGAATAATGCCCAAGCATGCCTCTTTCTTGGTTCATAACAGCCTATCATATCATTTGATAATGGAGTTCCTTCACCTTCCATCACTCCTGTGGGCTTCGGTGTAGGTCTCCTGAGGCATGCTCGTCTGATCATCTGGCACAGTTCTCACTAATGAGTATGGCTGGTCTAAACCCGAAGTTGCCCTTCTGAGTTAGGCAACAGTTGTGCTCATTCTGAAAAGCAGAAAAACTAAAAAAAAATTGGTTGACTAAGAAGCACAAGGCTCCTCGATGAGCAAAAAAATCATTTCTGCGGTGGAGGAAACCCCCTTTCTGACTTTACAGCAAGCTGGGAATGCACTCCATGATGAAGGCAAACATGTTCCCTTGTCAAAAATCAAAACACTTTATGATCAGAACCTCAGAAGATTCAGCACAAGTTGTAAATCCCTCAAAAACAGACAAACTAGGTTGCAGTTTGCAAAAAAAAAACATACAAAACAGAGCTGGTAGAGTTGTGGAACAAAGTTATACATCATGATGAAACAAAAATCAACCTCTATCAAAATGAGTGAAGGAGGAAAGTGTGGAGAAAAACACAGCTCATCCGTCAAACATGGTGGTGCCTCCGTTATAACTTGGGCATGTAAGGCTGCCAAAAGAACTGGCACGCCGCCATTTATTGATGATTTCACCACTGAGAGAAGCAACAGGATGAATGCAGAGGTATACGGGAGCTCTCTGCGTGCTCACATTCAGACAAGCGCATCAAAAGTCATTTCAGCATTTAACAGACAATAACCCTAAACATACAGCGAAAGCAGCCACAGAGCTTTGCAGGATGAAGAGGTTGAACTGTACATCCTTGACTGACTGGGTCAATAACCTGATCTCCAGTTGAGCAGAGTTTTACCTCCTGAAGACCAGACTGAAGGCAGAGAGACCAAACAACAAGCCAGGAGTTGAAGGTGTTTGAAAGCGTGGGAGAGCAACACCAGGATGGATACAAAGCATCCGAGACTTCAAGCAGTCACAGACTAAAAGTGATTTTCCACAAAATATTAAATTTGATGATTTCTTCCTCTGGGCATTGCGTGTTTAAAGGGTCCACATGGCTCTTTGTATTGATGTAAACCTACTCAAATTAAAGCTGAGAGCACTTTAATGTAGTGTCCATTATTTTATTTTAAACTGAATGTGCTGCAGCCTGAAGAATACCTGCTGTTTTTTTTGTTTTTTTTACTTCTGCGTGAAATGGAAAAATCAATGTTGTAGACATTACTAAAAAAATCTGAGTGGTTAATCTGCCAATATAGTCATTATGAATGGAAGAACTGACAGTAACGTAGGGGGCGGGTCTCGTCAAAATTAACTAATGCAAGTGCAAATTATATCTTGGACTGTGCAAAGGGGAGAAAAGCTTTGTGAAAATATGTACAGTGTTTATATGAATCACACTGTGGCAGCACTCAAGACCATGCTCTGTGTGAGTCATGGTTCGTGCTTGTCAGTCACTGTTTTTTTTATAGATATATATCCTCAGCGTGGTGTGTCGCAGGTTAGGAAGTTCTGCTTGCAAAAACATTTCGCTGAAACAAAAATAAAACTCGTATTTTTCCATCGAAAATTTAGTTAAAGAGACAAGGGAGAGGAGAAGGGGAGTTTGGAAGCTCCCTTAAGCTTATTACAAATACGAATTGGCCAGAGGTGTGAAATGCCTCACCTCCAGAAGCAGAAAGCTCCTGGGCTCAGACACTGACCTTGTATTCCGCTGGCTGAACAAACCCAAGCCAGCTACAAAAACTGGGAACTATTCTCCTATGTACACATGCTCTACATATATTTTTATATCCACTCCAGTTGAAAGAAGAGGACCATTAAACTTAATATACCCCCTGCTGTTACACACAGTCATTTTCTTTTCTTTTCTAAAAGAATTGGCAGGGGAAAAAAAAAAAAAACTAAAGATGTTCCAGGAAGGAAAATTACCAAGGCTTGTTTCTGAGCTTTCCTTCGCCTTGTGCAAAATGAAATGGCACGCTGTAATTCCCAAAGTAAATAAATGTTTTTTTTTGGTGGGAGACTTGCTGTTGAAGCTTTTCAGACCTGTCCAAGAAATAGCTTTAAAGTATGGAGATGAGTACAGAAGCTTCCTCAAAACGCACAAATACACACCCATGGCGCTGCTGCTGCTGCTGCTGCTGCTGCCGCGCATGGCATATTATTTATTTTCTGTACATCAAAACTGGGTTGGAAAATAAGAGAAGAAACTGAATTAAACATCATTTTAGAGAGAGGCTAATGGTATGCCTGCAAAAGCGGATGAAGTTTCCCAGGATTTTGTGTGAGCATTTTTTTTTATTTTATTTTTTTTGACTCTGTGTGAGTTTGTGAGTGTCAGGCATACTGTACCTGTAAGCACATTGGCTGCTCTGTAACTTTCTAAATTCCATTTCATGACACAATGACAGATAAAAACTTAACAGCATCGCCTCCCCGTATCTCCCTCCTCTGGCTCCGTCTCTCCATTTCTTGCTGCGCCTCAAACCAGCTGCAATAAAACTCAAAAACCCACTTGGCTCAGTTCCCTTACCCCCATCTATGCCTTCCGAAAACGCTCACTCGTACTTAACCGACAATTACAGCACATTTCACAGGAGCACGGGAGAGGAAATTGCTAGAATCTGTCTCCTAAGGTGTGTGAGGCCATAGTTTCACTCTCAACCCAACATATATGTTGTGTAGGGTATGCAGGATGTATAGGTTTATATGGTTTGCAAGCATTAAGGTGAAGGTCCTACACATTGATGCAAATTAATAATACTCCTTTAAATTAACACATTATAAATTTTCTATTTAGTTTGATGAGGATGGCCTTGTTTACGTGAAATCCTAGAGTTATTAATGAGCCTCACAAGTGATTTTAATATTCCGGTCACAGATAAATATGTTTTTATTATCACTGCAAATACTTACAGCCATTAAATGGGAATGGTAAAGGCCATTCCAATTGTAATGAAAAATGAAGTGATATTGCATATATGAACCGCATGCAATAACACATGAACCACTTCAATATTACCACATTAATAATTACTGGACACACAAGCGGCCATGCGGTTTATGATTTCCTAGAAAAGACAACAACAAATAAAAATAGCTTTCTTTTTCTTGCGTAGGGCTACTAAAGATCAGGCTATCCACAAAAATAGCTTGTAGGAGCATAAAATGTAAAGCTACTGGTAAAGTTGATTTACAACAATGATGTTAAAATCACATTTCAAATGCAGCAGATGAGATAAATATTTCAGGTACATGCAGTACACACATTGGTATAGTCCACTGCAGCACGCAATTGAATGTGTGGTTACCTGGATGATTTCCAGTGATGTCAAACCTATTCAAGATATTCTTCATCTCATTAACTATTGGACATTTAGAATTATCTGAAAAAGCTTAAAAAATAGCAAATATACATGTAGATGAACGTGACTTTTCATATAAAAAACATCTAAAACCCACTGCCTCTTAGACAAAATCAGTAAGTTTAAGTGCTGTATGTCACTGTAATCCACACCTACGCGCATATAATTATGACCGCTATACATAGATGGGATTGTCTGAAAATGTCATGAGACAATTGTCAAGAATTGCTCTAAATTCCAGTACAGTAGGCCGCTGTTAAGAAATCCATGCTCCACTGTCTGTCTACAATGTGACTGCTAAATGCCAGTATAAAAACGTCTCCACAAAGATGCTTTTGCTTTTTGACACCAGAACCTACCATTAACTTGAAGCTGTTGATAATGAAGGCTGTCAGACTTCAGTCATATCTGTGTGGGAAATGCCTCAACATGATCATCTGCATATCTCCATTTTGGAGAAAAAAAAGACAAAAAAAGAAATGCAATTAACCTGAAACGAACCCATAAATATATTCTATATTTTGTATTATTTTAGATTGGATTTTACTTTGGTGATTAGACTACCTGTAATTAAGTCATAACCAATTTGAGGGATATAATGAGCATGGATTAAGATAATATCTTTGTTACATTTCCGCTTTTCGGCACTCAAAAAGTTTATTTGACTACAGACAGCTGGAGATGAAATAGGCATAATTATAATCGTCTTTAATTTTGCAATTACGAAGTATATTTTCATGACATCTTTCCAGTCGGCTGGGATGGGCTCCAGCCTCCCCACGACCCGAGTGAGGATTAAGTGCGTGTATAGACAATGGATGGATTCTCATAACAAAAAATATTTGGATATCATTAAATAATTTTATTATATTTAGAAGGATTATGAAAATACTATTATTTAAGTATTTTATTTAGCAAGGTCTTCTTTCTACATAATACAAATACCTGCAATCTATTCTAATTAAATTGTTAATCAGTTAGATTAAGACTAATTGGTGCCTGTATCCCTGCCTCAGAATAAGTGCAAGATATACTAAGCATAATAGACGTAAAACAGGATAAATGATGTTGGTAAAACAATAATAAGTAGAAACGCAGAATGATATAATATATGTGTAATTTTTTTTCAGTCTTTCGTTTTATGTCATTACTCTGCACAGCAGCAAACAGGTGACTGAGACTCTCTAATCTTTGGTTATATGAAAACTAACTGGAAACTTTTTTTTTTTTTTTTTTAAATACTGCATCCATATTGGATTCCAAATACATCCAGATAGATAATTTTACAATTCTTCAACATAGGTTGAACTACTGAGAGGCAGAATTATTCATTTTTCATCGATTTATTAACTTTGATATCCTCTCTCTTGAAGTTGTCTGATTAAATTTAACTGCAGGATATGTAACTGCATAGTCCAAGTTATGCAACATACAAGAGAACTGAGTAGACCCCTGCGCAATATCACCTAAATGTCAAATGATTTCAAATCACATGTTCAATAGTTCCATTATTCTAAGTTTGCAAGTTAAGTATTCCATCTTATTAACAATCAAACACTTTTCTTTTTTTCTTTTTTTACCCCCAGGCCCTAAAGTAGAAAGTCAATTTAACAAATGTAAATGAACCTGTGATCACTGACGCACATGTTAGAAAACCTGTGAACTCCCACAGTGAACGTATAGTCCACACAATGACGATGGTGGGAGTGTGATGACATGGGGGCTGCATGAGTGAAAATATGGAGACGGCACCACAAATGCCTGTGGATCTACTATAATATCGACTAACTAAATAATTCCCAGTCTCCAAAAGCTTGGCAGAAGTCCAATGTCATGTCCAATGGCATGACAGTGATCCACAGCGCAATGCCAAAATGATGCAAGAGTTTCTGAAGAAGAAAAAAGTGCAAAATATGTCACCTGACCTGAATCCAGTGCAATGATTTTGTTGTATTTTTAAAGGTAGTGCAACACAACGGCTCCAGCAAAGCACTGCTGCCTGTATTTTTTTTTAACATAATAAAACTAAACTGTTTTTTTACAAGAGCAACTACCATTTTGTATGTCTCAAAAATAATGCAAGTACCTAAAGGTGTCACGATTTTGAATCATTTGACATTTACGCTATATCGCCCAGGGTTGTCCTCCATTCTCTTTTGCATCATAAGTTGCACAAAAAAAAGAGTTAAACATTAGTTTTTTTTGACCAGCACTTTTGGTGAACACATCCAGTGTGCGTCCATGCATTCCTTCTCTGAGTCAAAACGGAGCCATCCTCAATACATCAGCTGCAGTCATGCATGTAGTCTATCCACACACTGTCACACTCATCCCCCTTCATAAATGGGTTTTCATATGGTACAATGGCAAAACAGCACAAATTAGAAGTTACTTCATCATTCTGCACTTCCAAACAGGCCAGTCCTGCTGTAGATAGTGGAGTCATTTGGAGGAAAAAGACAGTCATTTCCCTCCTAGAAAGTCACACGGAGCATTGAGCGTTCCCTTATTTAATGGTTCAATAGCGATACCTACTCCCTCCTGTTTGAGAGCATTGTTTCCCTATGGTTATTGCGCCATCAGTTACCCCTGCGGATGCCTGGCTGACATAAATGCATACTTCCCATGCCAGCCAAGCAAATTAAACTGAATTGAAGGTGGAGAGAGAAAGAATGGGAGATTAAGTGAGAGATGGCCCGGAGAAGGGAAGAGAGGAAGAGAGGGAGAGGAAGATTGAGCGAGAGATTGAAGGAATGACTTGCAATCAGGGATAAAGGAGGCCATCTCAGTTTCTCTTTGAAACCGCACACACACAAATAGAAGTTTGCCTCACTATACTTTCAAGGCCCATTTGTCAATTCTCTGCTGAGCCCCGCGTTCACTGTGTATGCAGGAGGTTAAGCCTCACCCTAATCTAGACCTAATGACAATTCTAAACTGAACCCACAGAAATCAAAGTGTGGCACAGTAGTTGCGAATGATAACTTGCTGCATGTTCGCATGCTTATACAATCCACCAAACGTCGTTGAGGGATCATGTGCTTGTTGCTAACACTTGCAACTTCAACTGATTGGAGTAGGAGCTTGCATTGAGACTTAAATTGGGAACCCAGTGTGATTCTAACATGTTAGAACTAAAGACGCAGGCAACATGATGAATGAGCGATTAAAACGCGTGCTACATGTGTGCAAACGCCTCCAAGCAATGAATCCTCGGTTCGATGGACAGCTGGCCTGGTCCCTTCACAACTTGTCATTCACCTGCTCTCTTTCCCCACCGCTCTCAACTGTCACTCTTCAATAAAGGTGAAAAATAATTTGGAAAAAAAAATGAACCGCAGGCACAGAAACTAGATGGTAAATATAGTGGAGTGTTTAGCTTCAAAAGAGCCAGGCATTTCCCCTGGGAGACCAAAAAGAGCTTAAAAGGGGAATATTGAGTGTGGAATGGATATCAGATATAAAAACAGTTTGCTACCAGGTTTGCAATATCAACATGAAAGCCAATGAAATGTCATCGTGTAATGTACAGATTGTCCCTTTTAACCCAAAGTAGTCAAAGCAGCCTTGTTGTTGCTACACGCTTACAGTGATATTAATAACTGTGTATGCTGTAATCATGTTAAAACTGAACTTTCACTATCCCATTTCTTCCTGAATGAGTAAAATTAAATGAAAAACAA